>NW_015168693.1:209487-240744 GCF_001447785.1 Gekko japonicus
GTGTAATTAAAATTTACTAGTGCTCCAGCAGTACAGAAGATTGTGAGCTTTTACTGTAGTCATTTGGAAGAAATACCACCTTCTTATCAGACACTTTGGCCTTTCAGATAAAACCATGGAAAGTAGTCCATAAAAATATTTAGTAGCCTCCCTGCCCATATTTTGTGTGGTTTGTGTGGCAGATAACCTAAAAGGAATAAAAGAGCTATCTCCCAGTTTCCAAACATTTTTGGTTAGTGGAACACAGTTCTTACTTACCATCCAGAGGTGATCAGGCAAGGGGTTGTTTGCAGAACTGTCAGGGTACTCTATCTATATGTATGGACTGGTAATTTCCATTTCATTGTATCTGAAGAAGTGTGTGTGCACATGAAAGTTTATACCTTGACTAAAACTATGTTGATCTTAAAAGTGCCACTGGACTCAGACTTTTTTCTGGCAGTGTAACAATGAGAAATATGGATTAGAATCCTTGTTCACGTTAAAGCACACTGTTGCATGTCATTTTAATCCAGATTGGTTTACTTGCCTGAAATAACATATATTAAAGAATGTCCACTAACAGAATGATGAATTTAAGGGGTGGCTTGCATTGGGAGATTTTATTACATTTGTACGTTGATGGGGTATACCAGTCTTTAATAAATGTGAAAGTGAGTGTGATTAAAGGGCAATTATCTGGCCAGTTTTTAAAATTATTTCAGTACTGTGAAGTTCTTACACTATATTATAGTATGTAGATGTTATGACACACTTCCAGTGATGGCAGGGGGTGTGGCCTTATGACACACTTCCGGTGATGTCAGGGGGTGTGGCATATGCTAATGAGTTCCCCTAGCTCTTTTTCTACGAAATGACCCCTGCTGATGCAAAATGGTCTGGTAGTTATCAATCTGTATGTACTGAATATTATTCCTTATTGAATGTAATGAATATTTATACCTGACTAGGATGAAATAATTATACACTATGCACTTTACTAAATGATTATTATAAATAGAACACATTAGTTTGTTATAAGATTTTTGCAGTGTCTATTTATTTGTTGCTAGATTCCCCAGCAGCGCCATCAGGTAGAAGCCAGGCCTTACCTTTCCCTCCAGCCGCCATATGGGAAGACCAACTGGGGCAGGGGCCAGCTAGCCTACATGAGTTTTTAAATTTTATTTTTATTTCCGTTCCCCCCAAATTAAAAAAATCCTGGCTACGGGCCTGGGCAGGGACATGGGGAGCTGCCATCAATGACAGTGACATTGCTTCCGGGGAAAACCTGGAAATGACTCAGTCTCCTCTAGGAATTGCTGTAAACTCTATGGTAAAGCCTTAGAGTTTTGGGTGATTTCTAGAGAGGGCTGATGTGATGTCCAGGTTTTCCCAGGAAGTGGTGTAGGACCAACAGTTGTTTTTTAATCTCCTGCTGCTGCTCTGGTGGCAGGAAGTGGGAGCTGGGGACAGAGGGTGACCTTTACAGCCCACCAGGACCTTTACAGCCCTATCAGTGGTTGAGTGGGCATTTGAATTTCTGTCTCCATAGTCCTGCTCCAGCAACTTTAACCATGACAGCACAGTGGTAGATAGTAAAAGCCTGCATGGCATACTGGCTAGAGTGTCAGACTAGGACCTGGGAGACCGAAGATCAAATCCCTACTCTGCCATGGAAACTTGTTGGGTGACTTTGGGCCAGTCACGTGCTGTCAGCCACACTAATCTCACAGGGTTGTTGTGAAGATAAAATGGAAAAGGGGGAAATGGTGTAAGTCACTTCGGATCCCCATTGGGAAGAAAAGTAAGGTATAGATGAAGTTCATAAATAGTAATAAACAACAGTGATGATAATGGCATAGTTAGCAATTTGTAAATCTCATTGTCCAGGCCGCACAGTCACTAAAATATTTTGGGGGCATATTTTATACAAAATCAGACAGTTACCATGATCTAGGTTCATACTTGTTAACAGTGGAAACAACTGATGACATGCAAAGATAACTCTCCATGCCTGTGGATGTGCAAACATGAACACTGGTTACAAACCAGCATGGTACGGGCTTGATATCCTTCTGTCTATCTTAGCACATTGAAATGCTTTTTCTTGCACAGTATTGTCTGGAGCAAAACTATTTATTTGCATTTGTTGAACAATACATCCCAGAGGCCAGTTAATAGCCCTGCCAACACTCTGCTCTTTTGCTTTGTTGTATATTTAAAGATCTCTCTCTCTCTTTTTGGTATGCAAACAGTAGAGTCCTGTTAACGTTCTCAATAACAGCACTCCATGACGTTTTATGAAGTTTTATGGCTAGTTGATGAAATATTTCCATCAAGTCCATATGAATTAAAACAAGTAATTGTGCCCCACTTTATTCCAGTAGCTTGACCACAACCAGTAGAGTCACCTGGTGATGACATATTTATTCACCCTTATAAAAGTGATATAGTGACCGCAACAGTACTATGTGATTTGGGTTTTGTGATCTGAGGTTGTACTGCAGAAGCGTAGAATACTTCTTTACACAGAGCGTGATTAAAATATGGAATTCACTGCCAGGGGATGTAGTGATGGTCACAGGATTTAAAAGGGGATTAGATAGATTCATGGAGGATAGGTCTAACAGTAGCTACTAGCCACTGACAATAAATGGTGACTGAGGGGAGGCATTAAACCTCCAAATCCCAGAGCCAGGAGGCAACATCAAGGGAAGTTCTCGGCCTCTATGCCCAGTTGTTGGCCCTCCAGAAGAACTGGTTGGCCACTGTATGAGACAGGATGCTGGACTAGATTGATCACTGGTCTAGTCCAGCAGAGCCCTTCTTATGTTCTTATCGGGCACCTCTCATGCATACGCATTACTGTGGGGTTTACAGCAATGTAGTATGAGCACATGCTACAGGGCACAGGGGGCAGAATGTGTGGCAGAATGGCTTTCAGAGCTGATGCAGAGCCCACTGGTTTCTTAAGGCTCTGAGCCCTTTCAGGGAAAGTAAGAGGTGCTATTCCCACTTATCATGTGTGGAGGCCTCCAGTGTGCCAAGGAGGTGGCAGAGACATCATAGAAAAATAACAAATGCCAATAAATCCAATAAAAACCAATCGCCGATCCATAATGGTGTCAGAGATGACAATCAGAAAACTGGAAGTTAAAATAAATTATTATCAAATTGAAAAGTATTCCAGTATCTGGTTAAGTTGTTTTATCAATCTAACACTCTGATTCTGATCTGTGATCTTTCCTGCAGTGTTTCTTTGAGCACTAGTGTGATACTGTGTTTTGTGAGAAAGTGCCGTTGTTCTTCTCTGTTGCATACTGAAGTAGCCATAGATCAGCTGTAATTTTTTTGTCCTTTTTTAGCTTCATCCTCTTCTGAGTAGCCATCAGTTTGTATCAATTTACATAAGTGTTATCCTTTATGATAATATTTTACTGTATTTTCATTCAGTCAAAGTATAGCCAACTCAGCTGTTCAGGGCTGACTTTGGAATTTACTTGAAACCAGACCCCCAAAGGCATCTTAACCAGGGCATCCAAAACAGAGCCATTCAAAAGATCTTCGCTATTGTTTAGGTAAATCCTTTCCCCTAATTGCTTCCTCTGTTTTATTGCTCTCCCCTGGATTTTTTCCCCCCTTGTCTAAATCTTTATGGTAATGCAGTGTCCACGACTGTTTGCAGTATTTAAAACTTAATCTTCTCCTCAGAGATTAATTATAAAGACTATTACTTCCTATCACCACAGATTTAGGGTAACATCAAGACAAGGGGAGTGATGCATTGAGTCAGTTATGGCCCTGTGCTTCAATAGGTAATCTGTGAATTGGGGACTGGGGTGAAGTAACTGCTAATCCTTTGGAGGGAAGAGGAAATCCTCAGAATACACTGACCATTTCACCTGTCAGGAGGCATGGGGAAAGGAGGTGATGGTAGTATATATCGACACTCAGTATGATGGATTCACAAAAGCCTTGTATCAAATTTTGGATAAATGATATTTAAATAATTCAGATTAATATGTTTATCTCTATATACATTCTTACCAGCTAAAGGTTATCATGAGACTAGGCCTGAATGCACCTCAGCTCCTGAAGAATGGCCCAGCAGTTTTGCCTGATTCTTAAGCCTGCTGCCTTGGCTGGGAAAAAATAGCACTGCTGTGGTATTGTTTAATATTGCCTACCTCTGTGAGTTCCATTTGGACAGTATCTGCTTCTGCATAGAAGTCTTTGTCAGGACACTAGAATTGTTCTGGAAATAGTCCAAATCCAGGACACCTTGAAAGGATACATGACACCAGACTCTCATGAAATTCATGGAGATGACAGGCTTTAAAGGAGGTATGGCTATATTCTATCAGTGAATTGAATGCTGGGAGATGCTACGGCCATTGGCTGTCACTGATGCTGCCTTTTTCTTATAGGAATGGAGCATCCTGTGGGTGGTTGCCTGAGATGCACATCTCAGACAAAATGGGGTCAAAGTTTTCTTTTGCAACAACAGTTATAGCAGGTGGTGGAAATGGTAGGGAAGCATGTGGCGATGAAAAGAAAACATTCCCTGGGCACTTTCTTTTCCTCCTTCATTGCCTCCTTCTCCTTTTAATAATACACATATCACCACTCTTCCTTCTGGGAAAGAAAGTGTCCAATAGCGGAGTACCTGATGAAGGCAGCCTGCCCTAGGCAATCAGCTTCAGGAACTTTATTTTTCCCTGCAGAAGGTGGAGAATGGAAGCAGCAGTGATGGAACTACCAGCTAATAGTTGTCCCATTCTCTGGTGTTTGGCTTGCCGATGTGCCACATATACATGACAAAGACAGCTCAAAGCATGTTCATAGTGCTGTGAGCCCCTCTTTTGGTATATGTTTATGTGAACTTTACTTGAGCCAATCAGAAGCTATGTTAAAATAGAGGCTATATTCCCATTTGACCTGGTCCAGTAGGGGTTCGGAAGGTTTGAGGCCAGGGATCGGAAGCCAGAAAGGTACTTGCCATTAGTGTAAATGTCTTTCCAAAATAGTTGAGCAATACCAACATGAATGCCAGCAGAGTCAGGTGGCTGAAGAAGCTGGCTTTCACAAGGTTGTACATGCATTGCAGGTTCGGTTTGCTGCAGGAGTGTAGGCATGTGTGAAGTCAGTGCCAAGCTGGAGAAGAGTAGTTTTCTTTAATCGCTTTCCTGTTAAATAACTTCCAGCAAAAAAATGAAACAATTAAAATGGAGAGGATTGTTTAGAGTGGTAAATGTAACTGAAGGGAAAGACACACTGAATCCTGCTAAAATTTTACAAATGGGAAAATGTAATGCAAACTATGTAAAGAACTTTCTGAACATGAAAAGAGTGTATGAAGTATAGGATCTGCTGTGCCCAAGTTAGGGTTGCCAGCTCCAGGTTGGGAAATTCCTGAAGATTTGGGAGTGGAGCTTGGGGAAGATAATTAGCAGGGATATGATGCCATAGAGTCCGTGTTCCACAGCAGCCATTTTCTTCAGGGGAACGGATATTTGTCGTCTGGAGATCAGTTGCAATTGAAGGAGATCTCCTGGCCCTACTTGGGATTGCCAACCCTATGCCCAATGTAGGCAGTCAAACTAGTTGATGGATCAGAGAGCTAAAGTAAATTGTTAAGTGATACAAGTAGATAAAAATCAACATTTACTTTGTGAGCTTTAACATGCCCAAGAGCAATATGGTTAGTGAGCTACACAGTGCCAATTTTCTTGAAGTTCCTGGCTCATTAGTACAAGAATTTGGCGTAGGTCAAAAAGAGCAGAGAAAATGTAAAATGATGCAAGGTTGACTGCACTGTTTCACATAAAAGTGCCAAAACAAGACCAGGGTATAGCCTGAAGGCATGAGATACAGCAACCTTGCAGAAGCTAAACAGGTCTTGGTTTGGTCACTGTTTGGGAAGTATTCCACCTTGGATTCAATAATGGGGGATAACTACGATCAATAAATATAAAGTAATTATCTGGCAATTTGCAGAAGGACCTTCATGTAGAGAGCAGAAAGACCATCATGTATTATGCCTCTTGCTATGGCAAGTGTTATGGGTTGGATCAACATTTTTTTCAGGTGCAAGAACTTCCACCCATGGAGAGTGATTTTCTTGCCCTTCTTCCTGAAGCAATCTGTAATGCCCGTCGAAATCCCTTCCCCTGGAACAAAAGGGGGAGGGAGGATTTGGAACTGGGATGGGAGGGTGAAGGTAGGAAAATTGCATTCTGTGCAGAAGTCCTTGTATCCACAAAAATGTTAATCTAGATCCAAACCAATGTCTGGTGCTTCTTGTGGTGAAATACTCTACACTCCAGGATTAGTGCCAGAGTTTACAGCCCAAAGGGATAATAATTGGGTCTGCTGTCTGTACAGGCTCAGTTTATAAAGTACCTTTTTCTGGCAAGCAGAACTGAAACAGGAAGATACAAATGAGTATGAATCATTTCTCAAGCATAGACATTCAAAGCTTTAGAAATGCAGACAACTATAGCAGAGGAGGATAATAGGCAGTCAGGTCCCACCTAAAACACAGTTGCACCTGGACTATAGAGCTGCAGGAGGCCAAAGTGAAAGTCTTCATGTGAACAGGGGATGGGGAGAAGGGGAGATTATATAATCCCTGAGCATGAGGACAAAAGGGTATTTTCTCCACTTGGCCATTTGCTGTGAGGTCTTAGCCATTTTGCTGTATGCCAGTTTACACAGACTCCCTCTTAAGCACATGTTGCCGATACCACATGGGAGGGAGCCCCAAACACTAAAACCAAGGTAATAAATGATTTCTAAATGTGTGACATTCCAATAATTATATTCTCTATTTCTAATTACCTTCTATTTTAATATGTAGGTTAGGAGGGATCTGAGGGTTGCTTTTTTCACCTTTTCTTTTGTTCCTTGCTCAGGCCTTTGTGTTTATATGTGCTATTTGTTCTTTTTATTACCTTAGTAGGTCTCTTTTCATACTTAATGCAATCAGTATGATTTCTATGACCCACATTAAGCCTGTTTGATGCACAAGTATTGGGAGAAAAGATAAAAGGGCAGCAGTTAACCCTATTTGCCTAGAGAGCATTCAATCAGACATGTCAGTCCCCTTGGCAAGGAGTAGAGAAGTGAGGGAGATGTGAGCTGAGCCTTTAAACAATGCAGCAGAGGGAATATACCTTAATAATTGGCTTGATGGTAGCAGTGATATCCAGAGAGAGAGAGGATTAGGGAATGGAGAAAGCACAGTTTCACTGGTAGGGTTGCCATTTCCCAGTTGGGAGTGGGGAATTGCCTGGTTTTTCAGGCTCCTGCCCCCCACCAACCAACTGGCCAGTGGGAGGAAATTCCCCACCCCCAACAGCAACATCACACAATGTGCCTACATCACCCAGAAGTGATGTAGGCATGTCAGTGACATTGAGGCGTAACACTTTGGTTTTGGGGCAAAAGTCTATTGTTTGAGGGCAATTTTACCATAGAGTCTTGCCCAAAAAGTAGATCACCCCAACATGCCTATGTCACGTCCAGGTGATGTAGGCACAGCGCGCAATGTCACTTCTAGTGATGTTGATACATTGAGGGAGATGCTTCCGGCTCCCGGAACATCCCCCCATCCCCCCACCAGTGTCTCCAGTGGGCTTGGCAACCCTATTCACTGGACAGGAGACCAGGGACAGTTGTATGACTTTCTCACTCCTACAAGGCAGAAATGAGTTCTTGGAAGCCCTGTTTCCCAGCACTTCTCACCACAGGTTGATAAATTTGACATTTATCATTAGGAAAAGTTTCTTGATTTGTGTGAGAAGAAAACAGCGGAGAAACAGTAGCCATAATGCTAATCGCTGGCATGAAACACCCTTGGTATTTTATTTGATGAAGAGGGAGCTGATGATAATAGATCTAATATGTCCTACAAATATGAGCTTTGTGGATGAGGAAGGATGGTGAGTAGGGGTTGCATATGTATAGAAGCTATACAGTATTGGTTTTTATTCAATGACGCATCAACACAAGGTATGCAGAGCTTTCCTCCATTCCTCTTTACACCTGTATTCCCTTTCACACACACCCTCCCGAAATACTATCCCTGGGTAAATAGCCACATTCTCTCTCTTCCCCAGCAAAGCTATGCTGATACAAGAGGGAAAGAAGGATGATCTCACCTCTTTCCTCCCTCCTCACAGCAGCTCACTGATCCAGCCATGTATGACCTATGACCCCAGAAACAATCTTTCTGGGGGTCAAAGGGGGCTGCAAGAACAGAGTGGAACTTGGAAAATCAGGCTTCCATTTATGCTTCATTGGAAAAAAGTCATTATCTAGGAATGGGAAGTTATACACAATTTATTTTTGAACGAAGTTGCATTAGATTCCTTTTTAAATACTTGTATTCTGGTGGCCAGTTCGCTTCAACTCCAGTTTGTAAAATGATAGTGGACAAATTGTCTTGCGCCATTAAAAGATTTGGCACAATACAACTGAAAATTTGCCATACACTTCATCCCATAATAACCCTTGAAGTGTAGTAAAATTCTCCTTCCCTTCTAGCAGGATGATGCAAGATGATCAAGCCACCCCCAAGAGTGAGGGAGCTTAACTTGGGCTAGTACGGTTATCTGCCCAGGGTCTCCTTCTGGAATGGAACCATGGTCAGAGAAATGTCCCTTTGTCAAGCACTTACAGGCAGTAAATCAAGGATGTCCTGTTTTTTCTTTTACAGGAGCTGGGAAGAAGGGAAGATCCTGATCTTTGATGACTCCTTTGAACATGAAGTTTGGCAGGATGCCAATACTTATCGTCTAATATTTATTGTGGATGTATGGCATCCAGAGTTAACAGCACAGCAGCGACGTACCCTTCCAGCCATTTAGAGGTGCCGTTTCCAATGGGCTAGATGCTTTCTCCTTTGAGGTCTATATTTTGCATTGGGAAATGCTATCCTTATAAAGACTGGACTATAGGAAGGCTTCAAAGCAAACCACCCTGTGTATTAAATCATTTTACAGCACTGATCTGATAGCTCTGTAATCATGCTGCAAGAACAGATACCTTAAACTGTATCAGCCAAAGAACTGCCTGTGCCAGTGTTTTGTTGTGCTTGTATTATGTGTAACAGTGCTTTGGCATACACTTGTTGTACTTGGCACTCAACTACTAAAACTTATGTGCAGATGCAAGGGATGACATCTTCCAGGGCCTGTTAATGTGCAATTTCTGTTTCTTTAAAGGAAGCTTGTGCTGCAGGAATACTTGGTGGATTGCATCCTACATTACAGTCTACATATCCGTCCTAGAAAGGTCACTCATAAGCACTTACGTGCAGGCAATCTGGAAATTTGTCACAGTGGATAGTAACTCATTTGGATCTACTTTGATACATTTTGTGTAAGCTGTAGATAATGTGAGTGGGTGGATCTATTTTGTATTTTCAATAGATAATTGTATTTTTCTACCACAAATGTATGGATATGTTTTTGCTCTTTATAAACTACTTTGTTCTTAACATTTTTTTACTTTGTTTTCCCAGAACAACACTTCATAGCCATTTAGCTACAACAAAGCCTTATCTGACCACTGCTTTGTTTCCCCATGTATGGCTTTCTTCTTCCAACTGGGAAGAAAATCTTTTGCCCATGTTCCATTCATGTTTAAGGGTGTTTATTTCTGCTACTGAAAGATACTTAAAGCCTTAAGTGCATTGAGTTTTCCAACTGTATGTAGCTTCTGCCTCCAAGTTTGCTGGGCATCCATTAAAAAAACAAATAAAAACAAAAGACACAACCCTTCACTTAAATGGGAGTTGCACGTACCCTCTTCGGATATGCCATTGTCCCTTTTCTTTCCTGCATTGTGATGAAACATCTGTGTTCTTCCACATTTTCAGAGGCTGATGCTACATTAATTTTGGGAGACACTCTGCATGGCAAAGTAAACACCTTAAGTTGGGGGCAGTTACAGTGAGACAGATTCTGTTTTGGTAGGTGTGCCTTCTACAGTGGAAAAATGGTTTGTGGGGAAGGAATCACACTTGGAGCCATATGCTTCCAGTGTTGTTGTACCACCTTTATGTTCTCATCTCCGGCCAGTTTTCCTTGTTCCAGGGACCCATGGTTAAGAAAGTAAACCATATTGTTGTGGCATGGTTGCTGCAATCTCAACCACACTAGCTCATCTGTCTAAAACAGTAAGAGAGGACTGACATTTTAATTCTTATTCAGTAGAAGTTAGTTAGATCTATATTTTCTGTTTGAATTCACTGTGAGTGCCAAGCACTGTCCACACCAACCATTGCTGCTATCAGTTCCCTCTGTATTTTATTTCCTTTTTGGATTAGTGAAATGAGATGATTGTCTTGTGACTAAGATCAGCAAGCCTTTGGCTAGATTCTCTAAATCAGCAGTCCCCAGTCTCTAGGAGCCTGCAGGCACCTTTGGAATTTTGACACAGTGTGGTGGGTTGGGTGCAGGCAAAACATGGCTGCTACAAAATGGATGCTGTGGGAGGTGGCGCCAGCCACAAAATAACTGCAGAGCTCACCTTAAGTCACACAGTGAAGATCCCTGTCCTGTGATGGCAGCCGCCACCAAAGCAATGTTTTTAAAAGTCTGCACAGCCAGTCAGAAGCCTTGCTGGGGGGGGGGAGCCCTATTTGGCCTCACCCACTTCTTAAAAACACTTGATGGACATGAGAAAAGGTGTCAGCGGGCACCACGATGGGACCCCTGCCATGAATGTGGCCAACAGTACGACATGTGCTTGGGAGTAATTCACGGTTCATGACCCAAACATATGATCAGATTTAATGCATTATAGCAATGTATGTTGGATAAATTTTGTAGAGCTGTATATTTGAAATGTTTAGAAGTAAACTACTGAGATACTCTTAAGCCAAGGAAAGCTGTTTGGTCTCAGCTTGCCTAAATAGTATTTTCTAATGACATAATATAGTCAGTATTTTATAAAGATTGGATCCAGGGGCTTTTTAATTTGTGTGAATGGAAAGAAGTCATTTGAAGAATGTTTCTAAACAGTTTCTTTAAACTTTTCAAAGTGCAAGTTTAAGACATAAAATGAAAAGTGGAAAGGGATGTTGAGTTGTATTTTAGGAAACAAAGCCTATGGTTTTTTTCAGTAGCACTGAAGATTTGGGCTTTCTTCATCATTGCTTTCTCTCAATTTTGCCTGTAAGCAAGTACCAGGATTATGTGACTGGCAAAAAGAATGAACCTGTCTTCTCCCCAAGTGTTCACATACAAATATATTGTTGCCCACTATATGTCATGGTATATTGTACTGTTGTGCATTAAACGTAAGTGCCTTCAATGAACCGGTGTGGATTATTATTTTGCGATAACAATTTCATCATTGAAATTTTTTCCAGGGTTTGCAGTGGTAATAGGAATCAAAGTGCTACTCTCTATGATCTATAGCTGATAAAAGCTGATAAAATAAGACACATATATAAAACTTTGCAAACAAATATAAAATATTTTACATGCCTTGACCTTGACTTTCCCATGTAGGCTCCATATAGTTCTCACAGTTCTGTACTCAAAGTGCTAATGTAAGAAGTATGTTGAAAAGTGACAAGTCCCTTTAATTATACAGCTGGAAGGAACCTCAAGCACTATTTGAGGTCAAACCTCTGCTGCAGCAGGATTCTCAAAGAATTTCCCTTTTACACTGTGACTCTATATGGATTGTAATCTTTATCCCCAAAGACTGAAGTGCTATTTATTTTTCTCTAATTTCAGGTTTATTATATGAGCTGAAAATTTTAACTAACTTAGATGGCCATAATTATGTTTCCACACAGCTTTTGAATAAGCTTGAGCTCTGGAAATAAATTTTACAGATCCTTACCTAAAATGTTAATACTTACAACCTTTTCTTCAAGATTTTACAATGCATCTAGGTATTGTTTTGTGAGGATATAAAGCCCCAGGTAGTAGTTGTTAAATGCAATATACATTTCTTGGAAAGGGGCATTGGTGCAAACTGATTTTCTGTGTTATGAATAATAGGTTGTTTTAGTTGTTGGACCCTATGGCAAAAGGCAGATCAGCAGGCAAATTTGGTTATGGCCAACATAAGCAACTAGATAGCCAGCTCAATCCAAAATTACACATATACTGTCAAGTGGCAAAAGTTGAAATGCAATTGTACATCAACCTTCCTCCATAGGCAACAGTTAATTCACAAACCTGCTTACAAGCACACATTTTCAACTGCCTTTTTTTTGTTCATGTACATCAACAGCAGAAGAAGAGCTAAGAAGTACTCTAAGTGATGCCTAAGGCTGTTGTCTAGGTAAGGGTCTCTATCATTTCGTGGGGGGGGGAGATAAATTGCTTGATTTTTCAGTTGAGTATCACTGATTTTACAAGAGCAATACGTTTCCAAGAGAAATCAAATTGCAGAAGTCTGCATAAGCAACAGCTCTACATAATAGACAAAGCAGTTCCTGAAAGATACACATAAGAGGAAAACATGATAGCAGTTAGAAGGAACACGTCATACTTTCATTAGTTACCAAGGACCAGACCCAAATGTGTGATGTCACTGAGTTACACCATCATCCTTAAGACAGTGAGCGATCCCTCTCTGGCATATGGCTTAAATGTGGTGCTTTGTATCAGATTGCTAATGGCCGTTACTTACAGTTTTAAAAGATTTACAGCGATCGCAGAAAATAAAGCCACAGCCAAAAAAACCCCCAACCCTTCATAACAGTGGAATTTTTAAAATCTATTTTAATTTTGATGTAGGGATGGGATTTGTTTTTTGCAAGTAGAGCAAAGATAAGAAAAGCAAATTGATCTTTGGCATTTCAGTTCCACATTTTTCTGTTTTTCCATAGTTTCCTTCTAATGGAGGCATATTGAATAATTCATCCTAAGTTTTCCCCCTTTCCATTATTGAGCATAGCCTATATCTGCAGTCAGCCAGGCCCTCTGGCTACACTTTTAACTGATTGCAGGAGGGAAGATGGTTAAACAGCTCTGCTGAGCTTTCATTTGCAGGAGTGACCTGAATGAAAGGACCTGAAGTGGAACATTAATCACTAATAAGCATTTCCATTGAGTTCAGACACTTCCTTTCCCTCTTTCTCAGCCACCACATCTACCCCACATACTGCCACTGCCTGTGGAAAAAAAGAAACCCACATTGTTAAGATTAAATAATTGCTTTTCAAATTGCCTGTGTCTGTTTCCCACTCAGCTCATTACACTGAGCTGACAGGTTTATAGGGACTTTCACAAGTTAGGAATTTTTTTTTTCCAGGGGGCTGAAATAAACGGTCCCTGCAAGTAGCTGGGGGTGACGAGATCACTTACTGCAGAGCTGAACAATTTTTCTGCTGGTGATTGCTTAGCAATTTTTACAAAAAAAGAAAGAAAGATGGGGCTCTTAAGGGTTTAGAGGCATTCTGTCTGGTCTGCAAGCATTAAGTCTGTTACTAAAGTATTTAAACTCAAGACACCTTTACTTTAACAACTGTTACTTGGTCTAAATTTTATTTTAACAAAACCGGAGTGCATCCTTAGATAATCTCAGCTGATACATCTTTGAGTGTGTGAACATAGAAAGTAGTCCCTCTTGTTTCAGTCTCAGTTCATATTTATACATCATAAAAGGAAGGGAAAAAAACATTCTCTGTTTTACAATCAAACTCTTCTCTCTAGCTTAGTATTCTGGGCCATAAGGAATGTCCCCTTTGGCTTTGGCCACACAGACAGATGGCTGGTGATGATCATTACTTGCTCAGCAAAGATGGAGAACCTGACTTCAAGCTGAATGTGTATTAATATGTGTGAAACCTGTCTCTTGCTTCCTAGATTTCTGGCACTATTGAAGTCTGGTGATGCATTGGCATGTCTTGGTGAATTCAAACTCAGTCTAGCGCCAGCAGTGGCTGGGTGTTCTCGTTTTCATTCTGATCTTCATGTTTCAGCATCCCAGGCTCCACCACTGACTGAGACCTAAAACGGAAGTACAGCTGTTAATTTTTCTTAAGCAAAACATGTTTGCTGAACATTTCACTTCTCTAGAGGTATTCATAAATCTAAGTACATATTCATGATGTCCAGAAATTTTGAACCCATGGCAGGGAAACAAGATTTTTTTTAGCAGTTTCTCCCCAAAACCAAAAATGTTGGGGAACATTGAAATATATATAATATTTACTTTGCAACCCCAAATTTATGTTACTGCTTTTACAACATTTACAACAGCTCACAGCATATTATTTGACAGGTTTATTAAATTTAAAATGATACATTATGTTGGTTTCTACCATTTAAATTGTTAATATATCCAATATTACAGAGGGAAGGTTGTGAGCTACTGTTCCCTATGCTACTTGAGCACATACATCTTAGCTTTTAACATCTGAGAGATATGAAAAAAATAAAAGTTGAAAATAGCAAACACTCATTTTGTAATAAAAGAATGTATAATACTTGGCCAGAAGCAGAATCATATAGTCACTGTATGACTCCAGTGAACAATGAATTCATGCATGTCCTAAGAACAACTGCAGACTTCATTACACTTTGGACCCTAGTTCTTCTTGAGTCCCACCACACCGCACCTCAAAAGTCAATGACCTTTAGGTACAAAACCAGCCGAAAGAATGAACACCTGGGAAGGCAGTCTTGCAGTTACAACTTGTAACTGGATTGAAACAACATCCTCATGGTTTCTTCCCTCCGACTTTTTTTGTGATGGATACCACTGTTCGTCTGTTGGTTCTTCTAAACTGCATTGAGAATTTCCAAATCCAAGATTCCAACAATCTGGAAGAGTCATATGATAAACCACACTGCCTGCTACAGCCACAGCATAGAAAGGCCAGAACATAGATGCTGTGTCAAGCTAGCTATGCTCCTCAGAGTTTGTTTCAAACAAGTTCTTTTGGGCTGGTGACTAGTTCTGTTTTGAGAGGAGTCCCCATGCTTTCAAATAGAGAAAGAAGCCTACATATGTTGTGTCACCTACTACAGCGTTTGAGTAATACAACTGCAACCTCACCTTTGGAGCATATCAGTCTTGCTTTCACGGATCACAATAGTAGTGTGGCAGAATCAACTATGCTTACTAACTGCCCACTTAGATGCCCAAGAATTTTGGGGGGAGGAGAGGTGGTTGTCAGTAATTGGCAGTCCTAAGCACTCAAACTGCACCCAGATGCCACAACAGAAGGTTCTAGTAGAGCCAGTACTGGGCCAGGTGCTACCACATGCCAAAATTGGCATATCTCCCTTAAGGCCTGCTATGTTACTATATTACTACTTTGCCAATTAAATAATTTAGGAAGTCTGGAGTACATTTTACTTAACAATAACCTTCATGAAACATTTTACCAATTTTTGGAGCACCTTCCTGCTCAGGACTGCTGCAATTGGTGTTGCTAGACCAGGACTGTGGTCTCTGTTCCCTGTCATTTTCTGCTAGTCAATAATGTAACCTATAGCAGGCTGCCTGCAGAAGTACAGTTTCTGAAGATGGCTTTTAGGAACATAAAAGAATTGCTGTACTAGATCATCAAATCAAATTCAGACCAAAGTCCATAACTTCACTGAGCAATCTGATTTCTAACAGTTTCCGGCTAGATATCCCTGAAAGTTTACAAGCAGGGCATGAAGATACCCTTGTTGTTTGGTGTCACATCTGGAACTTGGAGGTATCCTGTCTAACACAGCTATTCAATTTAATTATCATAACTAATAGTCATTGACTGACATATTCTGTATGAACTTGTTTGATCCCAACAGACATTTTCATCCCTTCTTTCATTCTCTTTGCACAGGGTATCCGGTAGAGTGATCTGTGATGGTGTACCTGATTGCATTTAGGAAGCACAGAAGTCTAAGCATCTCCTTTCTTAACCTATGTAGGAAATGTATTACAGCATAGCCAAAAACGCTGTCATCTTAAAATACCATTAAAAAGGCTGCATTTTATGATTAACCAAACTGATAAAGGGGTGAGGTGGGAAGCAAGAGATTAGGAGCCAGGAGAAGAAACCTAGAAGGCTGGAGCTGAGAAAGTACACTATATTTATGCTTTTCTCCCAAAGTATTTTTTTAAATAGAAGTTACCCCCAGTGCCTCCAAACTGTTTTAGAACTCACTTTCAAAAGGAAAATACCACTGCCACTCCCCTCTCCAGATCATGGCATTTGAAGCAACTATTACATACAGTCCCATTCTTGGTGCTTGAATCAACCATTAGCTAGTAACATGAAAATAATGTTAAATG
The DNA here is from genome assembly GCF_001447785.1 of Gekko japonicus. Lineage (NCBI taxonomy): Eukaryota > Metazoa > Chordata > Lepidosauria > Squamata > Gekkonidae > Gekko > Gekko japonicus. The sequence goes on from NW_015168693.1 coordinate 225,733, forward strand.
ATTGTTAAACTTCAGCACTGTAATATTCTAAATGTGTCCCTTTGGGTTTCAAGTAATGTCTGTATTAATAACTGAACACTGTGTTCCAAATCTACTGTAGAATCTACCACACAAATTTGAGACAGTTAGTGATTCATTCACACTGAATGCCTTCTAAACATTAGCTAGATTTAGAAAGTACAAATTATGTTCCTCATAAAAATCACCAGCAGTTACTCAACAACACTGCTGTGTAAAAATAGCACAGCTAAACAGAACATTGTTATGCCTCCTTGAAAAACACTAATCTAAAAGAGTTTAGAATTAGGGATTGAGTTCTAGTTGGCCACAATCTCTTTAGCTACGTCCCCTCCCCCCAGTTAGAAAACAGAAGGCATCTCTTTCTGCCCCACCAGGTAGCTCTCCACACATTTGTTCTTAACTGAGGGGGGTGGTTAGAGAAACTATCCTGGAGCAGTTTATAAAATATTAAGTCTAAACTTCAGAGTGCTACATATGAATCATTTAAACACAGCAGGGAATAAGAAAAAATTTAAAGGCATTATTAGCTTGTTCATTAGAGACCCAGAAAAAGTGTCTTTTATGTTACTGATAAGCAAGCAAATACTAGATGGCATCTATGCTAACAAGAAAGAAGCCCTAATATACAAATTGGTAAGGGCTGCCATTTTGTAATCCTACATGTCGCCAATTATTTGACTAGAAGCAATAGCAAAAGACCAGAAACTACACCACTCTCTCTCATACACACCCAGCCACTGTATCTGCGTTCAGTCCTGTCAGTCTCAAAATGCCACATGGCATGAATTTGTAGATTTAGGCATTGTGAAGCTAAAAGTAGAACTACACACTACTTTGTGTGCAATAAAAATCCGATGGCTGTTCTTTCTAGGCAAACATACTTCAGGAAGGGCAGTCTGAGCTGTGAAGGAATAGGGTTGCCAACCGCCTGGTGGGGCCTGGAGACCTCTTGGAATTACAACTGATTTCCAGAATGTAGAGATAAGTTCCCCTGAATAAAATGGCTGCTTCGGAGGCTGGACTCTATGGGATTATACCCTGTGTTGAGAGAGAGACTGATATTTGCTTTTTATGGAGTTATATCTGCTGACACACACACCACATGAACTGTGCATACAAATATACCCATAGGCTTAAGGGAAAGCTGCTTGAATCACCTGTTGTGAGAGGTTTCACATAGAAGGTACCTGCCTGCATTTCATGTTAATGAAGCTTGCAAACACATACAGCTCCTAGCCTTAGGGGAAGAGAAGCACATTTTGCCATTGTTAGCAGAAACCACAGCTTAAAGACAAGCAATCCCCCATTATTAGAGGACTTGATGTCACGCAATACACGGATCTGATCTACATCTGAATTGCCATTTCCTGGCAGATGTTGCTTTGATTTCCTGGGAAAGCCGAGATCTATCTGCACATCAAGGAGGGTCCTGATGCCAAGACTTCACACCTGACCAGATGGCTTGTCCCTGAGTTAGAGTTTAGAGTTTCAAATATTGGCCAAACCCCTAAAGTAGACGCCCTTACTACACGCACCAATGGTTGTAGTCATGGGACGGACTAACAGGTGGATGGATTGCAGGATGGCAAGGTTGCCACACACCCCAAAGATTCACGTATAAAAGGTGAAGACCATGTGTTGGGTCTTTGCTAGCCGCAAACCCTTCATCATCCTCTGTCTGCTTTTATCCCCTAAAGTCCAGCTTGCTATCCAACAACCCTTTGTCTATTCTTGATCTCTTGGTGTGCGCAGCCAAGGAGATCCATACTTGCCGACTGGTTCTGGCAGTGTGACTTAGAAATGCCCCTAGGTACTATTTTCCTTATCCCTCATTCTTCATTGCAACAGACAAGGCTTCAGGAACAGATAAGTATGAACGATACCTACCTACCTCCTAAGTAAAAAGGAACTATTTTTCTATTTCTGTACTCCTAAAGAACTTGATTGTATGTGTGTGAGATTCTGTCTTGTGTGTATGCAATTTTGATATTATTCAGTAAAAGACAATTTGCTTTGAATTCACCAATCTTGATTCTTTCACTGGGACATCCTTGGGGTGGTTTGGACTTCCGTAAACTTTGGCAGGAACCCATATTAAATTTAGTTCGCCATCTGCTGTAGATAAAGCAGTTTGACTAACACCTGAAATCCCTCTCCAGGCTCTGTCACCAAATCTCCAGGATTTTACTAATCCAGAGCTGGTAACCCTAAGAAATAGCAGAGGAAGCAGAGTCATAATTCACCCTTACCGCTTGCTGTCTTTCCCCTGCAAATGCCTCCATGGGGGGGTGGGGTCTGACAACCTTATCCATTCCCCTACCACCGCAACCGCAAATCAACCCTTCAGAAGCACATTTGTTTGACTGAGAAAGTGGGATATAAATATTCTAAGCAAACTAGTTATCAAGATGGTTTTCAATATTCTAGAGTTAAAACATTTTTAGAATGTATCATGAAAGTTGCCAGGTCTGCAGCATTTCAAATTGCAAGAGTTATAGGTAGGGTTGCCAATCTCAAAGTGGTAGCTGGAGATCTCCTGGCCACTTTGGAAGGTGGACTGTATGCCATTGAAGTCCCTCCCCTCCCCAAACCCCATCGTCCTCAGGCTCCATCTCTAAAATCTCCAGGTATTTCCCAACCTGGAGCTGGCAGCCATACTTACAGGGTGGAGCCTTCTGATATCATAAGATAGGAGCTGGTGGTATCACACTGAATAGCGGCACTAAAGGTACACACCGCTAGGAATTGTACCATAGCGTGTCTGTTGCTGTGCTAGGGTTCTGGCAAGTGGCGGGGAGGTTGGGGAGGGACACAACATCATGTGCAGCCCTAATATATGTAAACACAACAAATGTAGCTTTGAAGAAGAGAGAGCTAGTGACGTTTCACCGCACAATTAAAAAAAAATAAGTATGCAGTAAACATGAAATGTAGTTGAGCTCTTTGTGCCAGAGTATTGCCACCAATCTCCAGTTTACATATACAGTAGTCATCACAAGCAGGTATGCTTAGAAGTCTTTAAAGAAGCTGTTAAATGTGTGGGCCAGGTGACAGCCCTGAGGTTTCAACCTTCTGCCCTAAGAATGTGCCCCAAAGCCTGAGTTTCAAGGCCCGAGGCAGAGAACTGACAACGCTAAGAATCGATCTAATACAACAAGGGCCAACAATAAAATGGAGTTGTTCCCTGGAAGGCCAGATAATGAAACTGAAGCTCAAATACTTTGGCCACCCAATGAGAAGGGAGCACTCACTGGAGAAGACCCTGATGCTGGGAAAGATTGACGGTCAAAGAAGACGGGGACAGCAAAGGATGAGATGGTTAGACAGTGTCATAGATGCAACGAACATGAAATTAAGCAAACTTCAGAGGACGGCGGAAAACAGGAGGGCCTGGCGAGATCTTGTCCATGGGGTCGCGAAGAGTCGGACTCGACTGTGCGACTGAACAACAACAACAACTTTAAAAGACAATTAGTAGGTCAACATGGATCCTAGTACAGGAGGAAAAAAATCAACAATGCAGAAAGAGAGAGAGCAAGAGTGTGGGGCCTCCAGAAATTGACAAAAGGCCTGAGAGAAATGAAACATTTTTATCTGGCAGCAAAAGGTTAATAAGCTCAGTACCAGGCACATGATTCTGGAAGGAGAGTTGCAAGGCCAAGGCACTGCCACAGAAAAGGAGAGCACTCTATTGATTTTTGTTCTGTAAATAAATAAAATGTTCTCCTTTATTGGGTCCAAACTGAAGGCATATTGGCATATGGATATATTATCATACACTGGATACTGAGTCTTCTGCCCACTCTTAGTAATGACTCAATCACAACATAACAGCTACCCTTATTCTGCTTGTATCTTTGAACATATATATCTGTTGCCAACTGAATGTGACACTTCATGCATCTGATGAAGTGTATTGCATGCAAGCCTTCAGAAAGGCTGCAGACCTCCAGAAATGGGGGCGGGGGGGCAATGCTAAAGAATCCTAGCTACCATGGCTATATCTGGTGGTCTCTGACTCACAAAAGGAATGCCACAATTAATTCATTGGTCTTTAAGCTGCCAAAAAATACTTTGTTGTCACGGATCATTTGTTTTAGTTTATTGCAAAATTTTAATTTTCCCTTGTTGTCTTGAGGCACTTAAAGTGCCTTACAAACAGTCATAACAACAAGATAAACTCATATAATACAAGAAACACATCCCCCCCAATATACAACTTCAACAGCAGAAAACTAACACTTTCATGCCCACTGACATATCAAAAAGCCTTTTCAGCTTTTTTAGAACTATGAAGTGATGGGTCTTGCCACTTGAGTAAGTTTTATATAACTGCAGTGTCATAACAGAATATTCCTACAGTTGTGGATTTAGCTTCTGTTTCCAGCTTTTAGAAGGCACAAATCTGGCAAGAGGTGGGGCCCACCACTCCATGGACAGAGGGATCAAAGGTCCCTCTGGAAGGGTCAGTGGGGCAGGACTGAGAGGTAGAAGGGTGAAGCAAACAGGGAATGCTTTCTTCATCCAAGGTGCACAGCGATCCCAGCTGCTTATAAACCCTCCTAAATAGTATACCCATATGCTTATTTGTTTGCTTCTCCCTTTTCCATTTTCACCCAGCAAGTTTCCATGGCAGACTGGCAATTTGAACATGGGTCTTGCATACCATAGCTGAACTACACTATGCTGATGCTCAATATGGCTCTTCTAATAATAGGCCAGCACAGATAAAACTAATACAGTCTGGACTCCTGTCCTGCCACAAGAACAAAGCAAGAGCTGAAAGGACATAACTCACACATATAAGAGCAGCTCAGTTACATATAGAACATATGCAACATATTAATGAGGCTTTAAGCATTTAGAACACATTCTGGATAACAAAACTTGAACTCATGAAGATCAGATCTCTCAAGAACATGGGCCATGCTGCACACAACCATTCAGTTCGTGACAGAGTATTTAAAAAGCCTGCAAAGCAGTTCATTCAAGAAACTGAGCCAACCATAGAACAAGAAAATGCATATCACAGAGTATGCAAAACCCATGTAGGTGCACATGTACATACAGATACACACAGAGTATCTCCCCCTGCCCTGGACCCTCTTAGCTGACTTGCTCTGCCGGCTGCTTCTGGTGACAGACTACTTCTTCCATTTTGGTGGCCAGCCTTCACCATTTGCCTTGGTAGTGCTGGCAGCAGTCTTGGGTGCCGGGCGGGAAGACTACCTGCGCTAACAACCACCCCATCCAGGAAGTGTATGCGGGGGGAGAGAGAGAGAAGAGGAAGAAAACTTACAAGGGAAAAAGAAAACCCCAGCTGACCTCCCTATATTTTACCACCATTATCCCAATCTCCAAAAATCTACTCTACTCCCACGCTGCTTTCATCAGTGGATTGTATTTTCTTCTGTGGTAACTGAAAAAGTTTCCATTAAACATGGAAAGTCCACATTCTGTCATGACCAGGTTTCATTTAATAAATGCAATTCTTGCAGCCTGCATATGCCTGTTCTCAGTCTTTTACTTCTCCCGTTATTTTTTTCCTTTGTATTATTAACAACCTTATTTGCTAAAGCCCATATGAAAAAAACCATGACAGTCCTGCTGGGCTTTCCCCCTCGAGTTGAGCTTTGTGCCTTTCAAACCAGTGCACTGTAACCAATCAATCAGACCACACTGCAAAGATCTATTCACTTGGCTCTCACCGCCCATCTGCTCATTTCCCTCTAATTCTTTGCCCATTACACCAACTCCTCCAGGCTATTATCGGTCAGTGATTCATTCCTTCTTCAGAAAATAATAATGAGGGGAAATGTTTCCTTCTAACATGCACATATTGATTTTCTTACTGATGGAGTGTGAAGGATTTGATATTTCCAATAGCATTTAAGGCTTCTTTATATTTGGTTCTTTGGCAGCATTGACTCTTATGTCTCAAAAAACTTGATCCCTCAGGTAGAAAGGAAAAAATCCTTCTGTTGTATCTCTAATCAGGAAAAGAATCAGTAGTGGAGCCAGTAGTGAACACAAGAAGGGTGTTTCCAATGAACACAACAACTAAGTTGTGGTGGCGGCTACAAGCATGGACGGCTTCAAAAGGGAATTAGATAAGCATATGGAGCAGAGGTCCATCAGTGGCTATTAGCCACAAGGGATAGATAGGGACTCTGGGGCAAGTGATGCTCTGTCTTCTTGGTGCTTAAGGGGGGGGGGGTCAACAGTGGGAGGGCTTCTAATGTCCTGGCCCCACTGGTGGACTTCCTGATGGCATCTGGTATTTTTGGCCACTGTGTGACAGAGTGTTGGACTGGATGGGCCTTTGGCCTGATCTAACATTAGCATCTCTTATGTTCTTATGTTCTTAAGTAATTGAACAGGCCACAACTTAGCCTCAGTAATTCTAACTCAGGACCTCTAAGTCGGGGGTGTAATGAGGGTGAGGAAAGTGAGGCACCTGCCTAAGGTGCATAAAGCCAACGGGCGCATAAACATATATAAAATGTGCATCTACTATCCCAAGCCACTGTGCCATTAGGAAAGGGCACATTTCTATAACTTCAAATTGAACCAACCAAGCAGGGGCGGCTTGTCTATTAGAGCAAAAGAGGCAGTGCCCCATAAAGCTCACCTCCTTGCTGCTTGCCTCCTTTACAGTAAAAGTAAAGTAAAACAAGACCCTTACTGAACTTAGGTGTGCAAAAAGAGAATTTGAGGGACAGATTGCTCTTCAAGGAGCAGAAAACCAGCCGGAGAAGCAGTTGGGCCTTTGGATAACCAAGGGTAGAAGGATTGCTAAAGGAAATGGCAAGATGGCAGAGAAGCTCAATGAATTATTTGCATATGTGTTCACTGTGGAAAGTGTGGGGACATGTACCTACTAGGACATAGCCACTCTTTTCAGGAAGAGTGTCTGAAGAACTGAATCAAACTGAGGTAGGGATGCCAGCCCCAAGAGGGACCTAGGGATCCTCTGTAATTACAGCTCCTCTCCAGACTACAAAGATCAGTTCCCCTGGAGAAAATGGATGCTGTGGAGGGTGGACTCTACGGCATTGTACCCGACTGGGGTCTCTGTCATCATCAGGGTCTATCACCAGGAGTCTCCCAACCTGGGTTTGGCAGACATACCGCCCCCAGCCTCCGCTGGTGACCAGGGAGGACCTGGCAACCCTAAACTGAGGTGATGAGAGATGAAGTTAGACCTACTGAGGAAATTAAAAACCATTAAGTCTCCAGGTCCAGATATACCCAAGAGTTCTTAGTGAACTCAAATGTGAGACTGTTGCTCTGCTAACACAGATATATAACCTATCACTAAAATCAGCCACTGTACCAGAAGACTGGAAAGCAGTAAATGTTACACTAATTTTGTAGAGGGGTCCAGAGGGAAACCAGGAAATTCCAGGCCAGTTAGTCTACTGTCTGTCCAAAGCAAATTGGTAGAAACTGTAATCAAAGACACAGTTATTAGGCTGACAGAGGAACAAAGCCTGTTGAGCATGGCTTCTGCAACGGGAAGTCCTACCTCTCCAACCTTTTGGAGTTTTGAGAAAATGAACACATATGTAGATAACAGTGATTCTGTAGACCTTATATGCTTCAACTTTCACAAGGCTTTTGACAAGATACCTCACCAAAGACTCCTGAGTAAGGTAAGCAGTCATCAGATAAGACGATGGGTCTTTTTTTGATTAATAATTGATTAAATGTCAGGAAGCAAAGAGTAAGAATAAATGGACAGTTCTCACAATGGTGGGAAGTAAGCAGTAGGGTCCCACAAGGATTGGTACTAGGGCTGGTGGGGTTTAATTTGTACCTAAATTATCTGGAACTGCGTGTGAGCGGTATAGTGTCCAGTTCTGCAGACAACAGAATTATTCAGGATGGTAAAAAACAAGGCTGACTGCAAAGAGCTCCAAGGGGATCTCCACAAATTGGGTGGGTGGGCCACAATGTGGCAAATGAAGTTCAAAGTAGTTAAGTGTAAGGTGATGCACAATGGGGGGGGGGATCCCAGCTTCAAGTATATACTAATGGGGACTGAGAGAAACCTTGTTGTTGTAGTGGATAGCTCAATGAAAGTGCCAGTCTAGTGTGCTACAGCACTGAAAAATGCAAACCCTATGTTACTAGGAAAGGGATTGAAAATAAAATGACTGATATTATAATGCCCCTGTATAGATCTATGGTATGGCCTCATTTGGAATACTGTGTGCAGTTCTGGTGGTCATTGTATCTCAAGAAGGATATTGCAGAGCTGGAAAAAGTACAGAAGAGGGCAAGCAACATGATTAAGGGGTTAGGACACCTTTCCTATGAGGAAAGGCTGGGGCTTCACTTTAGGAAAAAGATGACTAAGGAGGGACATGATAGAGGTTTATAAAATTATGTATGGCATGGAGAGAGTTGACAAACAGACATTTTTCTCCCTCTCCCAAAATACTAGAACTCGAGGGCATTCAATGAAGCTGATGGGCAGTAGATTCAGGACAGACAAAAGAAAATACTTCTTCACACAAGGAGTGATTAAAATGTGGAATTCGCTGCCAGAGGATGTAGTGATGGCCACAGGCATAAACACCTTTAAAAGAGGATTAGATAGATTCATGTTTACATTACCATTTTATAGTCTGATGTATTATGTTATGGCCTATGGCTAAGACAATAAACTTATACTTGACTTGACTTGACAGATTCATGTAGGGAAGTAGCCAGAGGCCTCTGACTAGGTATGACTCAGCTGCAGGTGGTGCCAGAGCCCTGCTGGGACCACCTGAAGCCAAGCAAGGGGGCCTCGCCTCATCTGCCAGGCTCTCCTTCTTCCTCTTACTCCTAGCAGGGCAGCAGGTGAGTTCAGGTGTGGAGAAGGCAGGCAGGGCAGCGGGCCATGTCCACATGGTGAAGAGAATGGCAGAGGAGGCAGGTAGGGCAGAATGGCCCACCCCAGCACCTCAGTGTCATGTGACCTGGTTGGCTTTGGCTGAGCAGGGAAGGTGAGCGGTTGTTGCACAAGTGCAACATTTCTTTCTGGCTTTCTGCCGCCGGCTGGGCGCTGGAGTTGCCGGGTAGCCTCCCTCAATGGATTATCCTCCTTTCTATAGGATGCTGTCTTGCTTGGTTCCTCTCCACAGCAGAATTCTTTATTTTAGAACTGGGATCTTCTTATGTTCTTATTATATGCATGAAAGAAATTAAGCACAAAATTGAGAGAGTGGTATTATCAAGTGGTTGGAGGTCTGGTTGTGGACACCGGTGGTTTGAAGCCGTGGTGAAGACCACACCATTTTCCCTTTAAGAAAAGCAAGTATGACAGCTCACAAGCCTACTGAACCAAGGTAAGAAACTCTTCTTAAGTTCATTTACATGTTATCTGTTTAAAAACTGATTACTGTAATTGAGTGTTCTTAGTGCGCAAGGGACAAAGATGGGGACAAAATCAGAGTTAATTTGCTCTAGCTATGCCCACCATTTTTTGCCCTTCACCTTAGCTGCCTCACTGGACACCAGCAACCACTGCAACCAAGTGTTGCAAATTTCCAATTTTGTGTGGTAACCTATATGTTCATAGATCCATGCCGCCTCAGGTGGGCACAATTTTGTATTCTTGCCTTGGGCGCAAAATTAGCTAGTTACAGCTCTGCTCAAACTCTTTTTCCAGTAATGGTCACAAAACTTGAGCCTCTTCTTTCTAGAGTCTCTGGGAGTTGGCTTTAAATATAACACATTTTCCTTCTCTTACAGAGGAAAGGAAGATGTAACTAAGATCACTGCAGAAGGTAGCAAAGCCAAAACAGAGGAGTCAGGATGACTTGGCTACTGTACATGATCTCTCAAATAGTTTTCCATGTTCCAGTGCTACCAATGCTACTCTTTACTTGGAAGTATTTTATTGACTTGGTAGAAACTAGGTGAGTACACTGAAAGAGCACAATTTGTAACAACGAACTGCCAACTCTGGATGGGAAATTCCTGGGGATTTGGGGGTGGAGCCTGGGGACAGCAGGGTTTGGGGAGAGGAGGGACCTCAGCAAGGTATAATGCCATAGAGCCCACCCTCCAAAGCAGCCATTCCCCTCTCCACCAGGAAGCTGCTCTCTGTAGTCTGGAGAGCAGTTGCAATTCTGGGAGATCTCCAGTGCCCACCTGGAGGTTGGCAACCTTAATGGTGAGGTGATTTTAATTTTTATTTGGGTGGCAACTCTTAACTATTTGATATGGAAATCTACCTGAAACATGAGATGTCTGTGTAAAGGCTGTACCATGCCATTTCAGTATATTTGAACTGGTCCTCAGACTGGGGGAAATTGTATGTTGTTGCTAAGCAACCATCCATTTGCACAGGTTACTCCTTGCTGGAGTGATGAGAGGGTCTGCAGGCCTGATCTTCCTTTCTCCCTTCCTGGCACACACAGAGGCTGACAGGAAGCCGTAACAAAGATATAGTTAAGGAGGAAAACAAAGGATTCAGAACTAGAAAATGGGGCAGAGAACTGAAGAGTAACACTTGACCCTTTAAATGATTTGCAGAACTGAACAATGTTGCTGCCAGCCAGGAATACTCATCTCTCTTTCATTTCAGATTACTTAGATGTCTTCTCCTTTCTTATAACTGGTCATACGGTATATACAGACGTATACAATGGAATTTAGAGCAATAATATAGACTCTGGAAATCATTCTAAACTCCTTCCTTCTGCAGCTATTTTTGCCTTGATTCCATCCACTGAGGTAGCACTGTCATTTGGCTTGGTCCTGTCTTGTCTTTCATCTTGTACTTTTTTTCTTTTTGCTGTAGATTGTTCCCCTGGCCTCCTGAATGTATGTGCCACACACAGAGGAAATAGAGTCGTCATAGTAACTTGATGTGGAAATGATTTCCTCAAGGCTGAGGAAAAATGCAAGGGGGCCTTCTTTCTCTCATCGCCACAGAATGTATTTTGAACATTTGATGACAAACTTCACTGGCTGAATCCTCACAGGCTTAACATACTGTCAAAGTATCGTTACTGTCAGATCTCTGTTTCTGTGATTAGGGATTCACCATATTTACAGTTTCACACATCTCCGACAATATGGAACAATACAGACTTTGGTAAGAATATCAAAAGACTGCACATCTATCACTAAGTACATAATAGGGACTATAAACACTTTCTATTGTACCAGGTTTTTAGTTTATAACAAAGAAAGGCAGGGAGCTGCTGTTGAACACACGCAACATAAAATATAGAACAATGTATACTGTATGATTGTACAAAAATAATAGTGCAGTGGTTCCCAATCTGTGGGCTGGCCGCCCTGGGGGGCAGGGTTATTGTAAGGGGTCTGCAAATCCATCCAGCTTGGAAGGTTTCTGCCTTCCTCTACTTGTACCTTCCCCCCAGGCTTGCCTCCATGGCTGCCATGCGCCCCCCCCCCAGCTCTGGGTCACTGTGGCTGGCAGCTGAACTTCATCCGCCAGCTGGATTGCTGTAGCGCAGTCCGCCTCCCCAACTGGGTCTTCCTGCTCTGAGCCCCATTCCAGGCAGACAGCACTGAGACATTCTCAGCCAGAGGCCTCCAGGTGAGCACTGCCCCAGTCAGGGCTGCTTTTTTGCTCACAAGGAAAACGGCTCTTCATGAGAGGCTTGGGTGGGACATATTAACTGCCAGCGACCACCCCCTCCCATCCCCAGTGACAGATGGAAATGCCAAAGACTTGAATGGTGTTTGGTTCGTGGCTTCTTGAAGGGCCCGTCAATTGGCTTCCCTACAACCCCCCCCCCCATGTTTGGCAGCCTGGGAAGGCTCAGACTGCATTTTATTCATTTTTTATTATTATTTCAATTTATATACCGCTAGGGTTGCCATCCCCCTGGTGGGGCCAGGGGATCCCCCAGTTTTGGGGGCCCCAATCCACCGCCAGCTAAATGGCCAGCAGGGGAAGTCCCAGCCCCAAGCAGCAGTGTCCCACAGAGACACCGCCTATGCAATGACATCACCGGTAGTGACGCCATCATCTGGGGCCATCACACAGCAATGCTCTAGCATTTGGGGGGGAACTCTATGGTTACCCTACTTTGTGGGGGAGGAGCCGGGAGACCCCGCTGCAGCAAGGTGAGACTTGGCAACTCTATATACTGCTCCTCCCCCATTAAGTAGGGCTCAAAGCGCTTCACAACAATATTAAAACAGAGATAATAAATATAGTTAAAACAGTATAAAATACCACACAATATTAAAAGCAAACAATTTACAACTGATAGCAGTGGATCCAGCATTAAGCCCCCCAAATACACTTAACTGGGAAAAGCCTGATGGAAAAGCTCAGCCTTACAGGCCCTACGTGTTGGTGTGAGCGACTCAGCATGCGACACTGTGGGGTGCTACATCACTGTGGGGTGCTACATCACTCTAAGAGTGTATCGGCATTATCTCCTTGATTGGGATACCTCTCTTTGTCTTAACCTGTCTGTGCAGGTCTCTCCTGTAGATACAATGCCCTCATAGTCCCACATACATGATGTTGGATTAGCTGGCCATTTATGATAGGGGGAGTACTCTTTAGATTAGGCTTCTTTCTCTCCTTTCGACTGCAACCTGAATGTGAACTGGATCTACTTGAATAAATGTAAGTTTACTTTGGGGGGGGGCCAATATACTCCTTGCGAGATTTATTTACTGCACTCTCCCTCTTGACCACATCAGGGTAGCCTGGTAAGTGTGGAGGAGGAGGGGTCACCTCAAATAGTTAATGCATCTGAAGTGAGCTCTGATTGAAGAAAATTCATGTTGGAATAAGTTTTGTTACTTGTTAAGGTGTCACTGGACTTCCCATTTATTTTGCCACCTACATTTGCAGTTGTGGAAAAGCCCTGCAGCTTGACATCTGTGCCCAGGGATGTGACAGTGTTTGAGGTCCCCTTTCCTTGTGCCCATGTGCCCATTGCTAAGGCCATGCAGACAGGGCAGACAGGCTTCCCTTGATGATGCCTGGATCCAGCACTACTGAGAATTCTCTTCACTAGGAACATCTTATATTGCAGTTTAATCTTTATTATGATATCTGTGAGCTTCTTTAGCAGCCAATTCATCACTGAAAGGCAAGATTAAAATTAAAATAAATATTTCCACCAATTGTTCTGTCAAGGAGTGAAAGCTTATTGTGTATCCAAGTGAATTCCCATGAGTACAGACTAACTGCTGTGCTAGTAAAGAGGTCATTCTAGGCAGCTATACCAGTAATTCCAAATTATACAAACAAACAAAAAATGTGCATCCACCCATTTCAATGTTATCTGTAGATCTGGCTGCCTGGGTGAAAGCTTCTGGCCTTGAAAAATGTCTTAATCATGCTGGTGAGACTCAGAGGGAATGCAGCTCTATTGATTCTCCTGTATCTCTCATAGCTTTCAATACCATTGACCCTTCCAGATTGCAGGTATGACATCTGTGCAAACGGCTGAGAGCGGTCAGCCAGGTCTTCAGTAAGAAATCTGCATTATGGCCTGGGTCCGACCTACCTGAGGGACTGCCTTTCCCCGTATATACCCCCAAGAGCACTTCGGTCGGGGACCCAGAGCCGTTTAGTGGTTCGGGGTCCCCGAGAGGTACGGTATGCTGCGACAAGGGCTAGTTCCTTCTCAGTGGCGGCCCCTACCTGGTGGAATGAGCTCCCGGAGGAGATCAGGGCCCTGCGGGATCTTTTGCAATTCCGCAGGGCCTGCAAGACGGAGCTCTTCCACCAGGCTTTTATGTAGGGGCTGCCGCTTCCACCATTACCACCATTACCAACGATAGAAAGATCATTAAAGTTGGAGTGCCCTTGATAGCCCGGCGGCGAGGTGAACTATATGACAGCAAGACAATTGCCATCCTGTAAAAAGCACAACCCCATGTATAAGTGTTTCCTGGATCGTTATCTAACATGTTGAAGCACCTGTATGTAGTTAGCTTATAATGTAATAGCTAGCAGCTGGGAAGTGTCAGGGTAATTGTTTGACAGTTGGTCATCTACAGCTCAAATATCAGTTTTGACAGCTAGTGATCTAGATCTCATCTCAGATCAGCTAGACTAAGTGATTGATCGTGCGGATTGGTTGCTTAATTAGCAATTAGCAGTGACAGCTGGGCTAGCATATAGGGCAAGGATGAGGAAGCCAGACCACAGAACACATGTGATATAGAGACAAACTAACATCATGCTGGTGGATGCAGGTGTGTGAAGAGCATGTGAAGTTGGAAGAAGTACCTTCACACTCTTCAGAACTTCCACTCTTGCATCATTGCTGCTAGGAGGACTGCTACTCAAGATGTCTGCTTTGGAGCTGTAAGCTGCTTAGGGTCAGTGTTGAGATGCTAGTTAGATAGGTTTGTTGTTTTGCCTTTGTCCCAGTGTACATTCTTTCCCCCTACTTGTATGTTTTTAATGTTTTTCTATCTTTTGTAAATAAATTTCTAAAATTTTGTTTTTAAACATTGGAGTGAGTTACTAGCCCAGAACCCAAGTTTATTTTATTCCAGTGCTAAAAACTTAAGCTACCAAAAAGATGTTTTTCAATTGGGCATGATTAATTCCTATTTTTTTACAAAATCTTGGCCAGCTGACATCATTGGGGTACTTGGTATACTCATAGAGGAGATAAAGTAGAATATGGATGAAATAATGTATCTGAAGATGGGGGTCAGATAAAAGGTAGGTTGGTGGGTGGGTGGGTGGGAGTGAGAGAAGGAAGCAGAGAAAGGTGAGCATTTGGGGGTTGTCAAGTGGAGGGAAAAAGAGAATAGTGTGAAGAAGAGGATATAGGGGGGAATGAGGTACCCCACTATGAGTCCACTCTACTGGGCCTGGCCTGGCAGTCAGCACCTTGCATAATTTTCCTGGGCAGAGGCTGCCAGAGAGAGGAAAGGACAGAAAACTGAAGCCGGAAGGGCAGTTATAGGTAGGTTGGATGGTGGGTGGGTGGGAAGGAAGTAGGAAAAAGGGGAGAGGCTAAGGGACCTTTCAGG
>NW_015168693.1:240761-245140 GCF_001447785.1 Gekko japonicus
GGAGAGAGGAAAATTAGATGCCCCCTGAAATTGTAGTTCCCCTGCATGTGCTCAACATGCCCAGATCTGTGGTGTATACAAATCCAGATATTGGAGACATGAAAAGACACGATGGATCTTAAAGAACAACCATGATATCTAAGAAAAAAATACATGTGGGAGGTTAACATCCCAAATATTTGAAGCAGCACTTGTATCTTAAAGAAATGAATGCCTTCTGATATCTCAGTAGCCATTTGGGGGGATTGCTAGTAAATGATAATGATATTGCCAGCCTTCAAGTCTTGGTTTCTGTCAATAAAAGGTAGTGGAAGGTCGGAGGGAGATGGGAGTACTTTATACGGATGTTTGGACCTCCCAGTCCACCCCTTTCCCTTCCCCTGCTCTGGAGAGAAGGCTCATTAGAGCCAAGCGTGGCAGCAACCACTGAGTGACTTGCAAATATGTGACTAGTATGGCTCACCCAGGCCCACAGCAACTACCTGACCACTTACTACTATTCAAAAGCAATCACCACAAGGCTACCAGATGACTTGATGCCATGCAACTTCCTTGGACCCAGCCACAGCCATTACCTAACTCACTTGAGCAACTAGATACTGTACAACTTGAAACTTGCTTGGGAAAGTGTTGCCCTGCAAGGAGCTCACATTACTCTTATAGACTTATGAACCCTAATTCATTACTGGACTGTGCAATGAGTGTGCTAAAGGAAATGGGCTGTGTGGTGACCACGCACTGATGCCAACTGCCTGGACTGTAGACACGCACCCAGGTGAGGGAAGCCTCATCCTGAGACAGTGTGCCAGACCTGAAACGGATCCGTGGATTGCCTGATACCTCTCACCTGCATCCCAGTAGAAGGAGAGGCAATCTCCCTAGCCATGCAAGTGCACAGAAACCAGTGACAATGCATTGAAGAGAAACTACATGCTTTCCAAAAGGAGCTCTGAACATCTTTGCAGAGAGTCCATAAGCAAACTTCTCCTTCAGCACACAGGCATCTTCTTCCCCCCCACCTCCGCCAGATGCTGCCCGTATGCTCTCCAGCATAACAAAAGAACTGCTTCCATGAAGGGATTAGGCGGCTGACATATACCAGCCAAGCCCATCACTGAGACAATGGTCGGACTATCAACACTAACAACCCTAGCCATTCCACTAACAACAGACACTAACAACAAACCTAGCTATTGTCTCCCAAAGGTGCCACTGTTAGCATGTATAGAAGTAACATTGCCCAACCATTAAGTCCCCTTCCTCCTGACATATACCGGCCAAGCCCATCACTGAGACAATGGTCAGACTATCAACACTAACAACCCTAGCCATTCCACTAACAACAGACACTAACAACAAACCTAGCTATTGTCTCCCAAAAGTGCCACTGTTAGCATGTATAGAAGTAACATTGCCCAACCATTAAGTCCCCTTCCTCCTGAAACCAGTTTTTGTGTTGAAACTTCCTGGGGACTAGGTGACCACCCCTAATCAAGCCAGGGTATAAAAAGAGAGAGATTCCCCATTGCTCTCTCTCTCTCTCACTTCCTCTCTACCTGACCCCACCCTACCTTGCCAACTCTCGGTTTAAGTGCTGCCCAGAGTGTACCACGTGTATTGCTGGTCAATAAACGGCCCTTTTCCCTTTTAGTCTCCCTTTATTTTATGCTGCAGGATCGCTTTCTCTCGTCAGAGGTAATTATTGCCCAATCAAGAAATTTCTCCTGCTAGTGCAAACGTCTCTATACCTTTCTGTCTAATTTTCTTAGTTCTGTATTATTGTGTGTATGCTTGGATTTTATTGTATGTGTATGCAGACTCCCTAGTAAAGAAACCATTTCATTAAGATCTGGTCTCTGCGTCTATTTCTGGAAATCTGGACTAAGTGGGACTCCTGTACACATAGGTTATTGCTCCCTTATATGCCTCTTGCCATCTAATATTCATGTTCCCCACATTTATTAATACATGTATTGCAATTTGGCTAACAAAAGCTGGCAGCCAGTGTGGTGCAATGGTTAAGATGGTCAAGGATCTGGGTGACCCAGGTTCAAATCCTCATCCTACCATGGAAGCTCGCTGGATGACTTTGGGCCAAGCATATTATCTCAGCCTCACCTACCTCGTGGGGTTGATGTAAGGGTAAAAAGGAAGAGACATAATCTGCTTTGGATCCCCAGTAGGGAGAAAAGTGTGGTACAAATGAAATAAATAATAAAGCTGAAGACAGCTTTCATTGGCTGATGGGTGGGTGGGATGGAGAAAAGGAAGCAGAGAAAGGGCAGAGGATATGGGGGTTGCCAGGAGGAGGAAAAGGAGGGAGACACAGGGAAAAATGAGCCCCACCACAAGCTATTGCTGGTTCCCTGTTTATTATATCTAATTCTCAACATGACCCCAGCTGATTTCAGTTGACTAAAACTATGGTGAAGTTATTAATTGCATATCAAACCCAGCAATATGGTAAGATTGTGCATCTGGGATTAAGTCAGCCTGATCTAGATGGGACTGCACTCACCCCGAAAAAGTAAATCAGAATAGGGGGAATTTATACTGGAAAAGTTGAGAGAAGAGACCACATAATCCTAATTCCCAGTCTTGATCTATGAAACCTGGGGGGGAAACATCCTATCATATCTGTATTGGCCCTCTAGAAAGTCTTGTTTCAGAGCTCAGCCAGCAGTGGATTCAACAACACATACAATTCAAAGTTTTTATACTCTACTTTGGAGAACAATTGTAGTAGTTAGAGCTTATTTTACCTCTCATTATGGGGAGATATTTTTTCCCTTGGCTTAACAAATATGGTCAGATGTTCTACAATCAACAGTTGTTCATGAGACCCAAAACAGTAAGAAGCAAGCATGATGCCTCATGAAAGAGCTTTCCACTGTGAGCCGTTTAATACCAAATTCTTTAATACATCCTTGCTGATCTCTTTACTGTCAAGCCATTTGCATCACAATGAATAGTAATGAGGCTCTAAATGCTGTTATTTCTTTGCTAGACAACCATCTTTCCCTCTTTCTTCAAGGTGATATGCCCTGTTTTTTCCACTTCAACAAAATAACCCCTTTAGGCTGGAAAAAAATGATTAAAATACATTTTTCAATAGGATCCTGTTTCTTCATTCTTACCTCTTCATACGTTTTGGTGAGCATTCCCTTTCCAAGTTGGACGATGCATGCTTCACGTGCATGGCATTGTAGGATGTGTGAGTGTACTCATTCTCATCACTGTAGTCAGGGCCAAGCAATGTCCGAGCCCAAGTACCCATGTCATAAGGAGGAAGTGTCCCTCCAAACTCTGAAGGCAGGCAGTCAGGGTGTATTAGCTGGTGAAGGCTGTTCAGATTGTTACCATGAAGGAAGATCTTTAAAAAAAAAATACAGACGGCAAACAAGACACTGCTAGTTCACTGTGACCAGTGGTTTCATGGACATTAACAAAACATTAAGGACTAATTGCAAGGGGGGGGGCTATTCTCGTGTCTCTATCTGTTTGCTGAAACACACATGACTTGTGGTATCCTAAATGTTATTCCAGCATAAGCTTTAGGGGAACTACAGCTGACATCTTGATGCAGTGAACATCTCTATTGTCCACTATGCACTTTTCAGCTTTCTCCATGTAAAAAGGCATAATACAAATGCATATTGCACAAAGATATACAGTAAAAACAAGCAAAACAGATGGAGCAACTGCACTGCTCTCTAGAGAGTGGAATGTGCGGTCAAGTCACAGCGGACTTATGGAAAGTGGTTGTCAAGGCAAGAGACATTCAGAAGTGGTTTGCCATTGCCTGCCTCTATGTCACAACCAATGTTCCCTCTAAGCCGTGGAGTCTTGTGAGCTAAAATTCTACTCTGTGAGCCACTGGCATTAAAGTTGTGAGCGAGTGATTTGGCTACTGCATAAATTAGTTTGCTCTGGAGCCCTCCTTCCTGAGCGAAGACAAAAATGTGTGAGCCGGAGGCTAAAAAACTGTGAGCTAGCTCACGCTAACTCAGCTTAGAGGGAACACTGGTCACAACCTTCGCATTCCTTGGAGGTTTCCCTTCCAAATACTGACAAGGGCTGACCCTACTTAACTTCCAAGATCGGATGAGATTGGGCTAGCCTAGGTCAGGACCCTCAAGAGAGGGTCAAGGACAAATGTGAGCTATGGCTCTGAGTGATTCTCATTCCTGCCTAGAGGAAACCAGCTTTTCTCATGGGGGGGGCCTGTCCTTGTAATGAAACCCCACATCACCCCACTCACTAAAATTGGGAAGAGCAAGCTCTGCTGAAGAGTCTGTCCTTGAATACTGAGAGAAGTGCTCCAAGGTACCGCAAGGCCTTTTGAGAAGTTGCCCCAAGGCTGTGGAACTGGCTTCCTG
>NW_015168693.1:245212-279911 GCF_001447785.1 Gekko japonicus
CCTGCTGAGGTCAGAAAGCGCAACCCACTGCTAACTTCTCATAAAAATGCAGCTTGCCTGTTTCAGCAGGCTGATTCTTGCTTGTACTTTTAGGTTAATACTTTTAATCTAATATGTTCTTGTTGGAAGTATCTTTGAATTTTATGAATAAGGCCTGACATTTTTTTTAGACATAAACAACTAATGAAAGACTTAAATAACATACCAAAGTACAAGTTTATACAAACAAGGGGAGCCAATGATAGCTTTATTTTTATTCATTTTTTTGCTGTCAAGTCGTTGCTGACTTATGGGGACCATCCTTGGAGTTTCAAGGCAAGAGATGTTCAGAAGTAGTTTGCCATTGTCTGTCTCTTTGGAATGACCCTGGTATTCCTTGGTGGTCTCCCATCCAAATACTAACCAGGGCTGACCCTGCTTAGCAGCTGAGATCTGATGAGATCAGGCTGGCCTGGGGTACCCAGGTTAGTGGCTAAAAGAATAAATTTTAAAAATGAGCTGTATGATTCAAAGGGAGGCCAAATCAAATCTCACTGCAGTCACAAACACACTAGGTTGCCTTAGCCCAGTCACTGTCAGTCTCAATCTCCCATTCTGCAATATGGTCTACCTTATACAGCTGTTGTGATGTTATTGTGATGATAAGACACATAAAGCACTTTGAACATGAAAAGTTCTACTGGTGTTCAAAGGGCTTCGTATGTATCAGCTGCAGTCCTGCCTTGACACCAGCCCTGATAAAAATCATACACAATAGAAAGCAATACTTGCAGGTTCTTTGCCACAACTGAGTCCTGTTTTCACTCTAACTGCATTTGAAATTTGTATGCTTCAGGCAACATTATTCCTTCCCCTTTACAAGGAGGTGAATCAACGAAAGAAGTAAAATGGGAAATTTCTCTCAAGGTTAAAATGACTGCAATGGGCAGAAAGCATACGGTCGAACAGTTCCTGTTGGAACTTTCTCCTGGTCCTTATCTACCACAGCTCTGAAAATGCTACATCTTCATTTGATCTATGAGTGTTTATAATATAAAATGGTGTCCTTTGTTTGTACAGGACGAAAGGGGTTGGTTTTTTTGTGTGCCTGGCTGTGATTCTGAAAATAACTTTCTCCTGCTGGAATATTGATTAAATGTTGGCTTTGAAGGTTTGCATGTTAATTGGTGCATTATGATCCAGTGTCTCCTTTATGATACACACAGCTTCTGTTTTAACAAGTTCTTGCCACTTCTTTATACAGTTACAGGGGGTTGTGTGTGTTTGAAACCAGCCAGATCTCAACCTGCCTTTCCTCAGACTCATCCAGACTGTCTGTGTGCATCTTGCTTTTCAAAAACCACAGCATGAATGTGAGAGGGAAAGTGTCTTCTAATTCCCCATTGTGTCACAGAGCCAAGTTCCCATATACCTCTGTGAACACAGCTCACCTCTTCACCCTCGTGCCTTCTTCCCTCCCCCAAGCCATCATTACAATAGCTGAACTTTCTGGGTGAATGAACAGCACATTATGCAGAAGAGGACGGGTGGAAAATGTTGATAAGTGAAGCTGTCGAGGGGGAGCAGCGTGACAACACCATGGAAACTGACACAGACAAGAGCTTGCTTTGGAGGTTTGTATACATACTCGGTAAATTAGCATGCAGGTAGAGTAGCCCCTGTCAGTGATGGCTGCAGTCACATGCAATCCCAGGTAAGCAGAATGGCACGTTTAGGAAAACGGCAGGCTTCTGGAGTGCCTTTGCAAGTAATTCGCTATCACTAATGACATCTGTACTCAGAGTCATAGGGAGGTCAGAGAACAGTCTGGCTCCTCTGTCTTTTTTGAGCAGCAAGGCAGGAAAGCAAATTTTCTTGCTCCCTGAGAATGCTCAACAACATTAGATTTGCTTCTTATAGGATTTGGGGGGGGACTGTTGTGTTTTTTAAAAAACTATTAAAGACAACAGTATACTTGTAAAGGACTCTCAGGCCCCTGCCACACGGCAGGGAAAACACTGGGCAAAGTGCGGCTTTTAAAAGCCGCACCAAAAAAGAGACGCCGTGGCGGGATCCCACGATCCCCTGAGCCGCGGTGCCGTTGCTCCCCGGCACGATCAGATGTCGGGGAGGAAGAGACGAATGGGAGGGGGAGGCTGCCGAACTGCGCATGCTCGAGCATGTGTAGTACGGTTGGGGGCCGGGGATGTGCCGGCGAAAAGACGCGCTGGCGATCCCACGGCCGGCAGTGATGCGGCCTTTCGTAAAGAACCACCTAGGTAGGTGGTTCTTTTTTGCCGCGGGTTTTGGCCGGTAGGGGCGGATTGGGGACGGGCTGGGAACGGGCGCAGCATGATTCCCAGATGTTGCTGTGGGATCGCGCCCATTTGCTGCGGCCCCGATCCATCCCTCTCCCGGCCGAAAACGGCTCGTATACAATAAAGTAAAGGGATAGCAAAGTTATTCTGGCTCTCAGTGCAAGATGTGGAAGATTTAAAAGGTTTTAAAAGTGTGACATTCCTATCGTTCCTCAAGGGGAGGAGAGAAGGGGAAATGTTTACCCAATGTCAATTTCTACAACTTTTATTACCAGCTTATATTGGGCTACCCCTAGATTCCTGGTACACATGTCAGCATCGTTTTGCAAAGAGTCATCTTTAAGATACCATCACATTCAGAAAACTGCAACACTTTATCACCTTATTTTCCAAATGGCTAACTATTGGCCCTATGGGCAATATCATCTGGCAATTTTTAAATTGTGGTACAGCAAATAGTTTACCCATAGTTCATTCACAAGAAAGATAATCATCATGGTTTTAAGTTTTACAAAAAAGGAGGTATTCCCACACCTCCTTTACATCTCATTTCTTCATTTTCTGTGCTAATATGCACACAATGTGTCACATTTACCTTTTCTTAATGGCACACAAGGGGAGAAAAACTAGTCATTTCTGGTAAATAGGGTACATTTGTGTGAAATATTATGAAAGTATGTGTTCCATAAATGACCAGCCCTTACTAGTTCATAGTACCAGCTTTATTGTTGCAAATGGGCTCAGTTTGTAAAGCAAAACACCCATCTGGCCCTTGGGCCACTATAAAGAGAACAGAATAATACAAAATATGTCCATTTATTCTTTACATCCTCCTGGACTGAATCCGCCTGGACTGAATTGAGACATAGGTTTCCTGTCTCATTACCAATGCTGGTATCTCAACACCTACTACCGCTCTGCATATCACACCATTCAGCATCTGAAATCACCTTTATAAAGCTTGTATCTCCAGTACCTTGTGTTACATTTTAAGGTACACATGGCCTGTCCCAACAAAGTAACATTTATGGTACACATGGCCCAGCCCTTGTAACAAATGAGTTCAGCAGCTCTGGTCTAGGGTCTATGGAGATTTCCATTTCACAATAGTTCGCCTCCTCCATTTTCCTAAGGATTTTTTAAAAACTAGGAAAGGGGAGACGTTAGGTCAATCTTTCTTCAGGAATGACCACCTCCTTCATCACCACATTATTTTTCCATGTAGAAGCAACAATAAAAATAATTTCTTTGTCCCCAAATGCTAACTACTAAGACATATAAAAATATTCTCTTTAAAACACTCTGTATTTACCACATCTGGAAACAGCCTGAAAAGGATCTCAAATTCTGAATTGCAAGAGCACAGGTAGAGTAAAGATAGTTTAAAAACTTCAAAACACAAATTTAATTGGTAAGATTTGAGCATATTTCTAATGACACTTGCATTATTATAAATGTGAAAGAACTAACTGAACTCAAAGATCCAATGTAATCTACAGGGTAACCTCTGGAAATTGAAAATTTTGTCAGTATTTAGAAAGGATTTTTAAAATACAAATTAAAGTATTTAATTTCTGCTTTGCGTGAATTTGTTTGTTTTAACTGTAGCTTAGTTTATATTCGGATTTTTATTTTCTTTTTGCACTCTGTAGTGTGGTATAGTTTGTTGTAGCCTTGGAGAGTAGTTAGAATCAGGTGGGTTTGAAGCATCAGAACAAAGTTTGAGTCCAGTGGCACCTTTAAGACTAACAAAGTTTTATTCAAGGTATAAGCTTTTGTGTGCATGCACACTTCTTCAGATACAATGAAACTGAAGTTACCAGTCCATACATATAGGTAGAGGGTGGGCAGCAAATTAGCATGCAGCATAATGAAGATATTTAACAGATGCAAGGACCAAACAGGAATAACAAGCTTAGATTGCCATATGTTTGGGTTCAATGGGGGGGGGAATAGTGAAGGAAATAAATATGTCAAAATTGGAGACTGATGAGCCGATGTCTCCTTAACTGTGGAATGCTGAGAGTAATTAACTGAGACCCTGCAGAGTCAAGATGCATAAGTAACTGAGCAATAAATACAGTGAAGACTGGAATAACAAATAATTGACTCTAATTAGCTCTTCCTGGCAACTAACCCCCACACCTATATGTAATATTTGAGGAAATCTGTTTCAATGTTTCTGTAGGAGTGTGCATCTACACATGCGAAGTCTGTCAGTTCTCGCTTATACCCAAGAACTGAACTCTGCTGGTCTTGGAGGTGCCACTGTACTCAAAAATGCCACTGGACAAGAGAAAGGCTCCAGCTTTCTGCTTCACACAATAGAATGGAGCCTTCCTCTACTAAATACCTTGTTGTTGTTATTCAGTCGCACAGCTGAGTCTGACTCTTCGCAAACCCATGGACCACATCACACCATGCCCTCCTGTCCTCTGTCGTCCTCCGGAGTTTGCTCAACTTCATGTTCATTGCATTGATAACACTGTCTAACCATCTCATCCTTTGCTGTCCCCTTCTTCTTCTACCTTTACTCTTTCACAGCATCAGGGTCTTCTCCAGTGAGTGCTACATTCTCATTTGGTGGCCCAAGTATTTGAGCTTCAGCTTCAGTATCTGGCCTTCCAGGGAACAGTCAGGGTTGATTTCTTTTAGGATTGACTGATTTGATCTCCTTGCAGTCCAAGGGACTCTCAAGAGTCTTCTCCAGCCTTGATGTGGCACGGGGGCTTGCATGGTTTGATGAGGCTGCGGGCTATGCCATGGAGGGCCATCCAGGATGGACAGGCCACAGCGGAAAACTCAGACAAAACGTGATCCACTGGAGAAGGAAATGGCAACCCACTCCAGTACCTTTGCCAAGAAAACCTCATGGACAGTAACAAAAGGCTTAATACCTTAACACCTCCTTAATACCATTCTTACATCTAAAAAGGCGTTGAAGAACTTTCTTGCAAGTGGATTTTCTTAAAAATAGGTACAGCAGATTTCCATCTGAAGCAAAAAGTGGAGGTGATAACTCATGAGCAAGTATGCTAACTTATCTATTGCAATGTGAAGCATGAGTAAGCAGAACTACTCTCAAATAAGTGTTCCCAACTTGCCAATTCAAGTAGTAAGTTTGGACAGGCCAGTGTTTTTTTCATGAAATCGGTATTCTGAGGATCCAAAACAGAACTACCCAGAAACAGAGTCCTAGTTAGTGATTCTGCCCATGACTGCACCAGCGGCATTGCAAAAAACTCAATCTGATCAGCAGTAATTTCCTAAAGTGTTATAGTAAATTAGCATAGAAGAGGGTTAGTATATGTGTTTGCCAATAAAATTTAATGTAGTATTTGATTGGGTTAAGTTGCCACTGGATTCTTTTTTGCTGCAACAAATTAGTTTGATTATTCTTCTGGCATGCATCTCGAACTGGCCGAGGGTCATACAGCAACATATAAATAGACAGTCCACCTGTATCTGAAAAATGCTGAAGGTTTTTTCAGACTGCAGCCGCCTTTCACGTTTCTGCATGTGTTGTGCCACTTCTGATGATTGCAAAATTGGTGGGATCAGTTCAGACTTCACTTCATGGGTTCCCTCTGTTCTGGTGTGTGTTTTCTTCTTTTTTTCATTGCACAGGTGCTGAAATATTGGGCATTTCAGCAGCCTCATTCACTTTGCCTCTCTTCCTTGGATTACAAGGGGAAAGTGCAAAATTCTTACATGCAGGTTTACATGAGAGTAGCCTTATTGGCTTCCGTGAATTTACTCTTGTGTAAATCACGGTAGGCTATCAAACAGCCTCTGAAGCAGAAAAGATTATTTATTTGCTCAGTCACTTGGCCCCTGACATTTTTTAAACTGACAAAAAGAAGGGTTTTTCCCAGTGGGGAGAAAGATGCCAAGGGTCAAGAGAAAATCTGGCAGATCTTACATGAGAGTGTAAAGCAAAAGGATGACATGATCCCGACTTTCTCAGACCGCAGAGGAGGAGAAAAAGAGGCAGAGAGAGGAGAACAGATGCGTGTGCGCATACTCACACAGAGAGCAGGTGCCCCTAATGTGAATATTGCTTGTTTCAACGCAGGTACCTTCCATTGTTGAAACATTTCTCCGCTGGAATGCAAATTTAAAAAAAACACCCAAACCCGCCCAACCCTTTCTGGGTGGGGTTTGGTGTGCAGCTTGTGCCAGAAGTCACCAATGTGAAAAATTTAGTGCTGATTAGGAGCAGAGGCTTTGTTGAGAATACATTTCACTTTGAAAAAACAGTGTAGGTGCCCTGACCTGGATAGCCCAGGCAAGTCTGATCTTGTTAGATCTCAGAAGCTAAGCAGAGCTGGCTCTGGCAAGTATTCGGATAGGAGACCTTCAGAGAATACCAGAGCTAGGAGGCCAGAGGCAGGCCATCAAGCGACTTCTCTGAATGTCCTCCCTTCCCCAGTAGGGGTCGCCAGAGGTTACCATGACTTCCAGGCACTGTTCCCCAAATCTCCAGGAATTTCCCAACCCGGAGTTGACAATCCTTCTATCAAATTATCCTTTAGAGAAACCTACAGTTCTTTTTTCCTATGTTATTTGTATACTCTGGGCAGTTAGATGACTTTCGAGTTAAAATGGTATAGTTGAACTGAAGGCAATTTCAGTGATACTTTCTTCTACGTAAGTGTATTTACAACCAAAGCCGTTTTCACTTGGAAAGCAACATATTCAATACAGTACAGCTTTACTAGCCCAGGCAAAGGTGGTACACTGTACTTTCTGCCCATAATGAATGAGGGAGCTGTACAGAAACTGAAAACCACTTGTACACATGCTAATATCATGTAGCCAGCAACAGATAACAGTACATTACATCAGTAGCTTACACAGGCTTCAATAAACCTGTGTGAAATATCAGTGCTGCAGCACTTAGACAATGAGATTTCATGAGCTCTTTGGCTATCACTAAGAGCCTAACTACATGATGCATTATCCATGGGCCAACCCCAGGGATTGCCAAGTAGACCTGCACTGGGAATTCCCAAGTCAAACTTGATTCCCAGGTGCGTGGAGCCCCAATTTGTATCACAATCATGGCATGTGGGCAGAAAGGGCAAATGTTTCCCCTGCACCATTTTCCTGACCTGAAATGCCCCTTGAAAGCTTCTAGTTCCCTGGGGCCATTTCAGGTTGGGAAAATTGGAGGGAGCTTAAGGCATACCCCTTCCCACATGTTGTAGTCATGATCTGAATTGGACCTCCACATGCCCGGGAACATAAGTTTTACAAGGGATTTCCCAGCATACATCTGTTTGACAGGCTCTGGGGAGACTTGGGAACAAACTTGGGAATGATGTATTGTGTGGTTAGGCCCTCAGAAGGAAGTGGGACGCACACCCCACAGCACTGTAAAGTCCATAGTTGTGATCAATCTGTCTTATATCCAGGGACTCCTATATGAACTAGTGTGTAGATTTGATTGGAAGACTTCCAGTTAGTCGAAGCAAACAATCTGAAATCATTCTGAAGATGACAATTTCTAACACTTAGAAACAGAGGCAATCACAGCTGTCATAATTCAGTGCTGACAATCTGTAAGCATCTGGACTTTTTTACAAAACAAAACACACCCAAATTTAGAAAGCTTTCTGCCAGAACTCGTTAATTTTCACTTTGTTAGACTCCAAACATAACAAACATCTTAACTTTTCAATCTGTTTTTGAAGGAAGGATTTAATAACTATTACATAAGGTTTTGGTTTTTGTTTTAAAACACTTTATCCTGCACTCTCAGCTAGGATATGTTGGCTCATACTGGAGAATGATCGTACTTGATTCTCCAGCATTAAATCTATATATCTAATTCCTAAAGGGAAGGGGGTTGTGTGGATACTTATTCCTGCCAACAGAGGGCTCACTCTCCTCCAACAGCTTTTCCTACATAGTCAGTAGACTTCCTGTGTCTCCAGAAAAATCCAAAAAGTAAAAACATCCCTTCAGGAAGGGTTGAATTTCCCCCCAATACCTTCTGAAATGGCCTCTGCAGGGATCTAACTCATCAACGGTGAGAGATTAGTACGTTGGGGGGGGGAAGGCTTCTAACAGGCTCTGTCAGTAAAAGGGTTGGGGAAGGGCCCTTTCCTGGCCTCTTTTGGCCTTTGAGGGAGGGAGGGAGCCTTGCGGCCAGGCCTGACAAGGGCTGCCAGTGCCAGCCTGCGGAATCCCTAGAGGTTTTGAGGTGGACTGTAAGGAGAGCTGGGTTTGGGGAAGGGAGAGGCCTCAGCTGGGTCTAATGCCACAGAGTCCACCGTCCAAAGCAGCCATTTTCTCCAGGGAGACAGATCTCTGCTGTCTTGTTCAGTTGTAATTCTGGGGTGGTGGGTCCACCAGGCCCCACTAAGAGGTTGGCAACCCTAGGCCTGGCAGCTGCTAAGGGTCGCCAAGTCCCCCCCCCCGGCCACTGGCAGGGGATGGGGGGTACGGTTGCCAGATCCAGGCTGGGAAACTCCTGGAGATTTGGGGGTGGAGCCTGGGGAGGACAGGGACCTCAGTGATGTACAATGCCACAGAGTCCACCCTCCAAAGCATCAATTTTCTCCATGGAAAGTTCTCTCTGTAGTCTGGAGATGAGCAGTAATTCCAGGCATACAGGGGATCTCCAGGTCCCACCTGGAGGCTGGCATCCCTCGGCAGCACCCTCTGGGTGACTTGATACCACCTGATTTGCATGACTCAAGTAGGCCCAGCTGCTTGCTACTGTTCATCAGCAGCCATCAGTTAGAGCTTCAGATTAGGGTTTGCAAGACCCAGGTTCAGATCCC
Organism: Gekko japonicus; assembly: GCF_001447785.1. Taxonomy (NCBI): domain Eukaryota; kingdom Metazoa; phylum Chordata; class Lepidosauria; order Squamata; family Gekkonidae; genus Gekko; species Gekko japonicus. The sequence goes on from NW_015168693.1 coordinate 254,301, forward strand.
TATCTTGCGGTGGAAGCTGACTGGGTTATTTTGGACCAGCAACATACTTTCAGCCCAGCCAACCTCACAGGGTTGTTGTGCAGATAAAAAGGAGGAGAGAATAATGTAAGCTCCTTTGGTCCCCACTGTGGAGAAAGACTGTAATTTTTCTAGGTAGAGGCTGTGGGGGAGGGGTGTGGAGACGGAAAGCTGAAGACAGAGAGGCTGATAAAGGTAGGTTGGCTGTTGAATGGGAAGGAAATTGTGTTGCCAACTGCAGATTGGAAAATTCCTGGACATTTGAGGGGTGGAGCCTGGGGAGGGTGGGATTTGAGGAGGGGAGGAACTACAGACCAGTATAATGCCATAGACTCCACCCTCCAAACCATACATGGAGGAGAGAGAGAAAGAAAGGGGGGCAGAAGGGAGAAAAAAAAAAATGTGAGAGAGGTAGGGGGAGACAGGAGGAAGCAAAGGTGTGAGGAATAGGATAACCATCCCGCAAGTTTCTTGTGGGTCTCCACTTGTATTCTGTATATTTTCATAGTGTTTGTATTCTTGTCTTGCTCACTAAGCTCAGCAATTCACAATGGATTTCCATAAGGATAACCACAATATAATGAAGCTGCCTGTATCTTCTGTTTATTTTCCACTCGGCAGATGGGGTCAATAAAACAAGTTACATAGCAAAGGATTCACCTGAGACACTTTGATCTGTCTTGCAAAATGATATATTTCATGATGAACTAAAATAAACTGTAGTTTTGGGATTTACAGCTGCCTTTTCATTAGGCAGAAAAACTTTGATGTGCTGAAGGTGTGTCTTCAATATTATACAGTTGCAATCTTGGATTCTGGCTATTGTCATGACGACCTTCACTGAGCTGGCTCTGGACTCTGACTCAGAAGCCTCTGAGGAGGAGCCAAAGCATAAGAACATAAGAGAGCCCTGCTGGATCAGACAGTGACCAGTGGTCCATCTAGTCCAGCATTCTGTCCCACACAGTGGCCAACCAGTTCCTCTGGAGGGCCAACAACAGGGCATAGAGCAGGGTGTCAAACATATAGTCCAGGGTTCTTATCCAGACTGCAAGCGACTGGTGTGAGGGAGAAAGGCAGGAGGCTGCTGGGGGGGGGGGAGCGGGCATATGATTAAATACATATATTGTGGCTTTTGTGGATTCCCCAGTAAATCAATTGCTTCCACTCCTAGGAATCAATTGCTTTTGTTCGTATTTTGAGTAAAAATTAATATCATTAACTGGGTTTCCCTATGTCATTTATAAAGTTTATTTCTCCGATACCTGGCATTATATATTATGGCATACATGGCCTGACCCAACAAAGTGACACTTATGTCAGATCCAGCCCTCATAACAAATGAGTTCAACACCTCTGGATAGAGGGCAAGGCCTTCCCCTGATGTTGCCTCCTGGCTCTGGGATTCAGAAGCTTAGTGCCTCTGAACGTGGAGGCTCCCCTCAGTCTCCATGTCAAGTGCCACTGATAGACTCCATGAAGGATATGTCATGGGGCATGGGGGAGAGCAGGGGACTCCAGGAAACCCCTGGCCCATTGATTTCAGAGGCTGCCCTTAAGGAGCCTACAGTTGGAGCTCCTCCATCAGAAGCTCCTCCCGTCCCCTCCCAGGTCCTGGAGCAACTAAGCCTCATCCCTCAAGACCACCAGGACCTGCCTCCACTCAGCAAGAGCACAGAGGCAGTGGGTTTGTGCCAAGATAGCCCAGGGGAGACACAGGACCAGGCTGGCAGCCCATGCACCACCTTCTGGACCAGATCATGATCCCAGTTAGGACTGCCAGCTCCAAACTGGAAAATTACTGGGGATTTGGGGGTGGAGTCTGGGAATGGCATAAGAACATAAGAACATAAGAGACGCCAATGTTGGATCAGGCCAAAGGCCCATCCAGTCAAACACTCTGTGTCACACAGTGGCCAGAAATACCAGTGCCATCAGGAGGTCCAGCAGTGGGGCCAGGACATTAGAAGCCCTCCCACTGTTGACCCCCCCCCCAAGCACCAAGAAGACAGAGCATCACTTGCCCCAGAGCCCCTAGCTATACCTTGTGGCTAATAGCCACTGATGGACCTCTGCTCCATATGCTTATCTAATTCCCTTTTGAAGCCGTCCATGCTTGTAGCACCCACCACTTCCTGTGGCAGTGAATTCCATGTGTTAATCACTCTTTGGGTGAAGAAATTCTCCAAGGGAACTGATCTCTATGGTTTGGATATCTGGTGTAATTCCAGGAGATCTCCAGGCTCCACCTGGAAGTTGGCAACTCTAGTCCCACTGTATGCAATCCTTTGGAGGATTCTGGCCTCAGTTAAACCTGGACAAGATGAGTCCCAAGGTGCTGCTTTCACAGCAGGTCGGGCTGCTTCCCTCTCAGCCTACTTAAGCCTTGCTTGCTGGATCCCCTGGTCCACCAGGCATAAGCCTAGAGGTTCCAAGTTCCTGCTCTCCAAGCTTGGCCAGCCCCAGGGCTGAGGGCCTGGTACCACTCGAAGAGACTTGACTGGCCCTGTGGGCAGAGGGCAGGATAGCTAGTAAGGATCAGTTTATCCAGTGGGCTTGGCTTAGGAATCAGAGCCTGTGGAAAAGGTAACGGTAATTTTTCTTAACTAGCATAGGGATCACTGCTTAGAGAAGTGGGGGAGTGAGTAACAATATTGTTTAATACCCCAAAACGTAAACTCTACATTATTTCCAAGTTATGTGCTTTCAACCAAAGTATAAGGGTGGAATTATCAGCACATGTCCCTTCCACACACACCTTTTAATACTATGTGTCTTTAGATCCGCTCTCCAGTCAACAGAATGTACATACAAATTGGTTTCAACATTTATTTCACTTTGTTAAACATAGCCTGCTCCATGCCAAGTGTTCAAAGCAGGTAACAAAGTTCTAATCCCAAAAGCAAAACTCCCATAAAACACCTGTGAGATAAAAATAAATAAAAATGGTGGGAGAGCCTCTGTGGTTCAATGATTAGAGGGCTGGATCACAATGGACAAACTACACATTTGAGCTTTTAACAAGTTGGGTCCAGGTCCAGTTCCCCACAGCCATACAGGAGCAGCAGGGAATGGCTTTCAAATGATAAAGGAGAGCCTGAATGGTCTTGGAATGCCACAGTGGGAGGGTAGAGCAGCAAAAACTCCTTCCAGCACTGTTTCTGCACAAGAAAACAGCTTGGGGTGAGGGCAAAAGCCCTTCCTCTCTCCATGGTGGCATTCCAAGCCCATTTGGGCTTTATTTCTTAAAACCCAAGCTAAGTATGTAGCACCAAACAGATGGCAGACACAATCAGCTCGGATAGCGCTGATCACCAGCTGGGGGGAGGGCTGGACCCAGGATCCCCTTGGCCTTCTAACAAGTCATCTCTGCCAAAGCAGAAAGATCCAGTAGCTTGCGAGATGCAGTCTCACAGATCTTTCAGCACACTAGCATGTTACTTGCTTCTGCTATATGCATGGGCCTAAGGATCAGATAAGATAAGGATAAGGTAACAGCGTTCCGTGCGCCTTGGTGTTTAGTCATGCCGGCCACATGACCACGGAAACGTCTTTGGACAGCGCTGGCTCTTCGGCTTTGAAACGGAGATGAGCACCGCAACCCTAGAGTCGGATTCGACTGGCTTTCGAGCAAGGGAAACCCTTACCTTTACCTTCTAAGGATCAGAACCATAGTTCGCCATGTGGGGATGACATTCTCGTAGAGGCCAGCACATCTTCAGGAGAGGCCCAAAGAAATGAAATGCAGTATAATCATTAGTGCCCCTCCCCTGATTCATTGCAGGTCCCATTTGGGATCCTGCAGGAAGGGTAGAGCCAGCAGGACGACAGGCGGTCGTAGTGGCCATGTCTTGCAAAGCAGGATGGGCTGCGGGGGCAGCTTGGGGGCCAGGCAGCAGCAATGGTAGAAAGACATGGCCGTCCCCTCTCAGGTGGGCCTATGACAGGGCCTGAACTGGGCCTGGGGGAGGGGAAAGGGGAGGGACCACCCAGGGGGAAGAGCATCGCACTGCCCAGCCACCTCACCTGGCCCTGAGGGATTCCTTGCCCACCCATCTCTCTTTATGTTTTAGTGCTTGAGGGGAAGGTTTGGGGGTTATGTTCCTGTTTGCAATTCTTTCTGCTTCATTTATCTGTCACAGCCTTAGGGCAGTATCAGCATGGGGCAGGATCCATCTTAGGAAAACCGACCTGTGTGCCCGTTTTCCCTGCACGTGGGGATCCCCTTAAGGGATCTTGGGCTGAGGGCTTTCAGAGGCATGCCCAGCTCAGGGGCAGCCAATGGGTTACCCTCATGCTCAGATGGAAGGGAAGACCACTTAGGGGTGACCATCCTTGTGGAATCTGGCAACCTGCCATCCCATGGTTCTCCCCACCCCAGCAGGCGGGCTGGGTGGGACGGGGTACATTGACTGGCAAGCGGGTCAGTCGATGCCAGGATCCAGTGGACCCATGCTGTGCCAAGGCTTCTTATAGCTTCAGTCAATAAAAGTTGTGGCCATTTTATTCTACATTTATTCCAAAATTCTGCGTGTGATTGTGTTATTGGTGCGTTGTTGTAAAGGGGTCCTCACCTTTGCTGCCCTCTCCCCTCCTCTGGGCCCTGGGACTCCAATTATAGCAGAGATGATCAGATCTGAGAGCCAGAATCTGAAGCCACGCAGTCTTAGGATAATGTTTATCCAGATACTCCTCTGACATGCTGGGCTATATAATGAATGCTACTGCTAGACTCAGGATCTCTGGCCTTCTTTTAATTTTCAGAGCACAGCATCTACAGGCTAGGAAGCTTCAGGGTCATTGTGACCCATTAGTCTATCATTGCTCATTTAAAGTCATCAGACCAGCAGCAGATAATTGTCTCAGAGAAGCTACAATTCTAAGCCAAATCAGATTGTCCAGGGAATAGTAGCAACCCTGGAGGCTGATGCTATTTCATTCTAATTTAATGCATGTTTGGTCTGTTGTCCTGTATTGTGCAAAGTATAGCATAGAGAAACACTAGTATGAAAAGAAAGAGCCAGTAGGAGTTACAATACTATGTCTATAGAGGAAAACAAGTATGCTTGATTTCTGTTGATGGATGCTGCTTGCTTATTTGGATTACTGATTACAGTCCCTCTCATGTGGTGTACCAACAAACATTTTTTGGTACATCCACCTTTCCTTACAATCCATAATGAATGATTACACATTTAGATGCCATGCTTTGGGTTCATTTCTGTTGTCATGACGCATCATACTCCTAATACATTAATATTTTTTAAATGTAGTATTTTGAACACATTTGTTTCTGGGCACAGTTCACAGTACTGGTTCTTACCTTTATAAGGGCCTGAAACGCATGGACCCAGAACGGCAGAAGGACCACTTCCTCTTGTACTGTCTACCCTTCAGTTCTTAAGATGCTCTCTGTTTCTCTGCCTGCAGTGGTGAGGCAAGTGGCAGCCAGATACAAGAGATTTTTCAGTGGTGGTGTATCCCTGAGTCCACTAGGGGGAGCTAAAAAGTTGGGGTATTCCTCATAAGGGAAAAAAAGTGCAATTTTTCCTGAGGGACTGGAGGGCCTGAAGCTGCAGACAGAAGCACTCTCACCTAAGAAGCACTCCTTTCTGTAAAACTACATATTAATATTTTAGCTATGAGCATTTCTTATACTGATTACTGAAAGGGAGGATTGTGTTTATATTAATTGTTAGTCTGTATTTTGATTGTTGTTGTTGGGAGGGGCCATGATTCGGTGGTAGAGCATTTGCTTGACGTGCAGAAAGTCCCAAGTTCAATTCCTAGCATCTCCAGTTAAAAGGACTAGGCAGTAGGTGATGTGAAAGACCTCTGCCTGAGACCCTGAAGAGCTGCCACCAGTCTGAGTAGACAGTTCTGACTTCGATGGACCCACGGTCTGATTCAGTATAAGGCAACTTCATGTATTCAATATTTGAAATGTATGTTATATGAATTTTCCCTGAGGGATTGGAGAGCTTGATTTTTGTTAATGGATGTTGCTTGCTTATTTGGATTACCGATTATAGTACCAATTACCCTCTCATGTGGTGCACCAACAAACATTTTTTGGTACATCCATCTTTCCTTACAATCCATAATGAATGATTACACATTTAGATGCACTCTCACGTCAGAAGTACTCCCTTCTATAAAGCTACATATTAATATTTTGGGGATAGTGTCAAAGGTCCCCAGTCCAACCCGGGCTAAGGACTTTTGGCTGGAAGGTCGACAGCACAACAAAATTACAAAATCCTAGTGTGTGGCTGCCCACACACTAGTCTGGTAGGCTACTACCAGCCCTTTTTAACTGTCCCACTGGCTTAGAAGCAAAAGGGCAAGCTCTTGGCCTTTCTGGGATTTAACCAGAAAGTCGACCCTGTGGGGTAGACCTGCAGAATGAGTTACTTGGTAGGTGGTCACTGGGCCTAAAACACTGGAATTAGAGTGAGGTCAGTTGAAGGCAAAACCCACAAACAAGTAAAATATAATTATTTTTATTAAGGTGAAAGAATATTTTCAAAAGAACAAGACTGTGAGGGAAAACAAGAAGTCTAAGAAGTAAAATGCTAATTAACACAGTAATACAATGGTTCCAAGTTACCAGATGTTTCTCCATCTGAAGCGGAAGGCCCTCAGCATCAAAGCAGCTCTCTCTCCAGAGTCAGCCAGGGCCAGCAAGCTGTTTGGCCCTCTCAAACAAGCAATCAAAATGGCTGTCAGGAGCATAACAGTGACTGCATGGATGGTAGCACAGAGTCACCACCAAGCACAGACTAAGCTGGAAACCTAGTTTTTTAATGAGTAAGGGTCCAATCCAGTCCCAGGCCTGAAGGACCAATAGTAACCCTTAAAGATGATGTAACTTCCTGTTGCTAAACAAGCAATCAAAATGGCTGTCAGGAGCATAACAGTGACTGCATGGTATGGTAGCACACAGTCACCATCAAGCACACACTAAGCTGGAAACCTAGGTTTTTTAATGAGTAAGGGTCCAATGCAGTCCCAGGCCTGAAGGACCAGAAGTACCCCTTAAAGATGATGTAACTTCCTGTTGCTGGGCAAATGACATATAGGGTGACTTGACCAGGATGAAAGGAATCGAAACTTACTGCAAATTGTCTGGGCCCCTTTCCCACAGGTGAAACCCACAGACCTCAATTGATTGGAATATGTTAATTGGAAGTTGGTGCTAGGTGCTCAGCTCCTCTGTACAGCTGCATGTTATCTAAGAATAACAAGGTCAGCTGAGTTTGCTTAACGGTGTCTCCTTCTATCTCTGGGAACTCACACTAGGCCACATTTGAGACCTGAACGAACAATTTCAAAATGGCCAAAGTCTCTAGGAAACCATTTTCTTCACAGATACCAGAAACTCCTGTAAAGAACAGACGACATCCCAGCGCAGAGCAGAGCTGCAAGCTGATGCATCTTCAAGGGACTAGCTAGACAGAAGTCAGAAAGACTGACACCCCGGTCTGCTCAAATAAATACAACAGGCTTGAATTGTTACATGTGGATTGTTGTTGTATATGCTTAATTATTGTTCCGAATACTATGTCTTTTGAAGCTTGTTTATTGTTATTTTCATAAATGCAAGTGTCATGAGGTGGGATCACACTGTCATAGAGGTGTACTCTCTCAGTTCTTTAATTTAAAGAATTTATTTGATATTGCCCCTTGAATTAAATGGTAGTTATAGTGGCACCCTGTCTGTGTGGAATGCCCTTCAAGACCGCCATGTAGTCAAGTAAATGGTTCAGATTAGTCAGGACTGTTCTCATTTCCTGTGGAACGTACACACTGCTATCATGAAATGACTATCATGAGATGAAAACACGGTGGCTCAGAGGTTAAGACGCTGAGCTGCAAACCGGAAGGTCTGTAGTTCAGCAGTTCGAGACCCGAGTGCTGCGTGATGGAGTGAGCTCCCGTCTCTGGCCCCAGGCTCCTGCCAACCTAGCAGTTCAAAAGCAAGAAATTGCAAGTAGATAAATAGGTACCGCTTCGGTGGGAAGGTAACAGCGTTCCATGCGCCTCGGCATTTAGTCATGCTAGCCACATAACCACGGGAACATCTTCAGACAGTGCTGGCTCTTCAGCTTGGTAACAGAGATGAGCATTGCCCCCTAGTCAGATTCAACTAGCTTTCGACCAAGGGAAACCAAATAAAAACAAAATAGTCTCATCAGCATATAGTGTTTATCACTGCTGCAAATGCAGAGGTGTGCACATAGTGGAACATTCGAACATTCGCATAGGAGTTTTTTTGTAAATTTCCCTCTGCCATTTCCCCTGCTACTGTTTCATCACCATGGCACTGGCAGGCTTTCTGCATGTTTTTCTTTTGAAAAAAATGTCTGTGGTATAGCACCATAGTGCTATAAAAATTACCTTTTTTAAAATAAGAAAAAGCTCTCTGGTGGCACTGTGGGGAAAATGGCACTCAGGTGGGTGAGACCTTTCCTTGTCTTACAATGAATTACAAGCTTTATTACATGCAAAGAACTTTATATTGTAAACTTTAAGGTGTGAAAAAGTAAAAATAATAACTAATTAATGTATGAGGTTAAAAATTAGATACAACATGGATGTAAACTAATCCCCGATTATTTATTTGTTTGTCTGTTATAAAATAAAAAAAGTTTTAATATAAAAAAGACTAACATAGCGACCCATCTTCATCTAGGTAAAAAACAAGATGTTGATGAATATTAAAAATATGATAGGCTGAAAGTTCTAAGAAGCCTGACATTATCAAGAGTGGCTCTGCTCTGAGCAAGCACGCCACTAGCATTAATACATGAAATAAGCAACGTAAATGTCAGTGATTCAGTTATGATCTTTGATTACTATATGGGGAAAGAAGAACGGCTGGCTGAATGTTGAGGGAGGCAGATACACCAAGGCAGATGCAGGCAACGGCAAGATGTAAAGGGCAGCAGAAGGGTTGGTTGGGAAGAATATGAAAGTCAGCAAGCAGAGGGTCAAATGTCTCATGCAAGTGAAACTATAAAATCATAGAAACTAAAGCCTCTCCCTTTCTTTTTGGTTGGTCCACACACATTACACAGTATAGATTAATGGGTGGAAGCAGGAGTGGTGATCTGTGGCATTCAGAATGAACTGAGCTACATACTCAGGAACAAATGTATTAAAACAAAATAGAAATTCATCCAATTAATGCCGTACATACATAATAAGTTCTGGATTTAGAGTAAACAGGTATTTGCATGTCACACACACATATAAAATATCTTTAAATACTCATGTACACTCACCGGGGAATACTGGCTTAAGCAGGTTTCCCACTTGTGCATATAATGGTGAAAGATGATATTCACATGTTAAGTGTTTGCTGGGGCAACACCAGTCTTTCCCACAGAAATTGCAACATGTAGATCTGCTCTTACTTGTATGGAGTCTTTTCAGTTCTTTCCTCCCCTTGCCCACAAGAGACCAATTACATGGAATAGATTCCTAACCCAAAGCAGGAGATTTACAAAATGACTGTGATGATTCTTGCATCTGACATCATAGGCCAAGTTTGAGGGTACTGGAGTATGGACACACTTTATAAATGATGTAAATGTTGATGCATTACATTCATTATTGTTTTTATCATTCATGCAGATTTTAGCTTTTAGGTTACTTTATTCTGCTGGTCACTGATGCCTTTGATTTATGTTGTCTCCCTTTTATCTGTAGGTAGGGAAGCACTGAAAAACTTCCCAATTTCCTACACATTTGTTAACTGAAACTCTTGTGCCATTGGAGAATATAGAGACTGGCAGAATTAATTTTTCTTCTTCTAGAACTCCTCCTTGAGTCTAATAAAATGATTTGCAGGGTACTGTTGAAATCATAAACGATGACAGTTTTATCTGGTTAGTGACTGGAGCTTGGTAAATCTGATGGTGAACAATCAGCATCCCATCTTTATGCAGCTTTGATCCAATACATCAATTTTGTTTGGGGGGTTCACTGTGGAACCACCTGATCAGCATCCTGTATAGCAACAGGAGATCATTAAGAACAAGCTATCAGAACACCATTCTACATAAAGGTCTAAACTTTCACACAATGTAACAGAGAGCCTCATGGAGCCATAAAGATAAATGGATTTATTAGGGTATTTCTTGAGCCACAGCCCTCTTGGCAGCACTTTTCAATACCAAGGCAAGTCATATGCTTTGCTTCTCTGTGGGGAAATGACACAAAACTATCTGAACTACAGATGAGGTCCAACCAGCCTTACCGTTAATCTATCCTGCCACAAGCTGAGCCAGATATCTCAGGTCTTCCCCGCATCACTTCTGCAAGCATGATGCAGTTCTGTGGAGACCTGCTGTCTCATTTCTATCAGCTACAAATCAAAGAATACACATTTGAACAGTGTGCCAATACACAGCAATGATTATCTATGCACTTAAGTATTCTTCATGGACCCTCTCCTCACAGCCACAATTCCAATCCAGAGTTTACACAGAGTGCATCCATCATCATGCTCAGGGGGAGATCGGAAGTCACACAAACTGCCGTGACTTCCTTTACTCTTCACCAGACAAAACCTGACTTCAGGGACAGCCTCAAAAACAATTCTGACATCATAATCACACACACCGACAAAGCAGCTCCTCTGAAGATCATAAACAGGAGGGATTACACAAGAGAGACTCTTTATCACTGCATTTTATGGGCCACTATCATTGGACCCCACTAAGGAATCACAAAAGTAATTACACATCCCGCTGAGAAGACTTTACTATAGAACTGCAGGAACAAATTTATACAGACATACCCTAGGAAGCTCAGCCTTGCATATATTCTGTTTTCTGTCCAAATTCACAAACTAAATAATCTTTATTTTTAAGCAACAGGCATTATCACAGCAGGTTGCCTGGCTGAGTCTATCCTCAGGACGTGTCCCACTTGTCCTGGTTATCCATGAAGCACCACATTCTCCCCAAGGACACCACATCCTAGCGATGATCTTTCAGCAAATGCCGTTCTGACAACCTGTAAAGCATCAGGGCAGGACTTCAGTTTGGGTCCAGTCCAGGCTTACTGCAGTCTTTACTATAGGGTTTGCTGCTGAAGCCTGCAGTACACAACAGTGCCTCTTGGCACGTTTTCACGCCTGGGACTGAGATGATCTGACTGGGTTCTAACAGGTGACCCAGGGAGCCAATCACACAGTCTCAGGCCCAATAAAGCCTATGGATGCCAAGATCCAGGTGGTGCCTGGAAACCTCCCCAAAGTACAACTGTTGTCCAGATGCTGTAGATCAGTTCTCCCAGAGAAAATGAAGCTTTGGAGGATGGACTCTATGGCATAATACCTCATTAAGGTCCCTCCTCTCCCAAATTCTTCCCTCCCCAGGTTCCACCCCCCAATTTCCAAGAATCTTCCAACCCAGAGTTGGCAACTCAATGTAGGCCTCCAGGATGCCTCCTCAGTCTGGATTCCTTATCAGCAAGTGAAGACCTGACCCAGACTCAGTTTACAGGGCTTTCTTTGTTTAGCCAGCCTGAATTTGGGGGACTCAGCTCAGTTGTGCTCCATGCCCTAGCCTTTATCATTCTGGCTGATCACTCAGAATCCTGACCCTTGGCCTGACCTTAGCCCTGCTTGTTATCCCTGGCCCTGCTACAACCAAGTACCTGAACTGACAAGCACTACATACCAACAACTCACACAAAGATGGATAACAATCCACCAGGACCTTTATACCTGACATCAACCAGGCTACTGAGCTTTACTAATTTGTCCTTAATATTCCGAAATTCCCTTTTGCCTGCAAATTAGAAATAAGTTACTCACGCAGGTTCCTGCTCTTGGGAGGAAAGCGATGGCGAACCTAAACAGCATGATAAAAAGTAGAGACATCACCCTGCCAACAAAAGTCCGCATGGTCAAAGCAATGGTATTCCCAGTAGTCATGTATGGCTGCAAGAGTTGGACTATAAGGAAGGCCGAGCGCCGAAGAATAGATTCTTTTGAACTATGGTGCTGGAGGAGACTCTTGAGAGTCCCTTGGACTGCAAGAAGAACAAATCAGTCAATCCTCAAAGAAATCAACCCTGACTGCTCCCTGGAAGGCCAGATAATGAAGCTGAAGCTCAAATACTTTGGCCACCAAATGAGAAGGGAGCACTCACTGGAGAAGACCCTGATGCTGGGAAAGATTGAAGGTAAAAGAAGAAGGGGACGGCAAAGGATGAGATGGTTAGACAGTGTTCCTGATGCAACGAACATGAAGTTGAGCACACTCTGGGGGACGCGGAGGACAGGAGTGATGTGGTCCATGGGGTCGTGAAGAGTCAGACTTGACTGTGCGACTGAACAACAAAATCTTCAGATCAGTGTGCTGCTTATGGGTGCCTATATGGCTTCACAGTATTGCAACATATTTATGACTTCCATAGAATAGTGATGTCTCAGCCCCTACCCCCTTAGGGCATCTTCTTTGCTGAAGACATGAGGATAACAACAGATGCTGCCAGAACTCATTTCTATGATACTATGATAACCTGCAGCTGTCTTGCATTGTCTGTCTTCGTGATCACACTTCTTTCCACAGTTGCATCCATGCATCACATGAAGTGGGGTCTGACCCATGAAAGATGATGCCCAAATAATTTTGTTAGTTGTTGACGGGGCAAACTGGTCATTTAACTTACAGGGAAGTTTCCTGGTGGGCCATTGCCCTACAGGGCCACTGGTGATAGGAACAAGCAGAGTTGAAGCTCCATCACTTCTGCCAATGCCTCAGAGGTCTTCCCCAGCAATGGCAGTTGGTGTCAGCTCAGCACTGCTGCTGGTTTGTGGGAGGAAGCAATGGTGAGCTACTACCCACTGCTGGTGCTGCTGAGCTGAGTGGCCCCTTCAGCACTGGCTTGTAGCCCCACAAAGGCTGCTTGGCTTGGCTTACTACAGAGCCATTTTCACATCCCAGTCCTGGTTGCTGAAATACCACAGTACAATCATTGTATTTGCTGCAATAGTCCAACAGAAAGGAGGCACCCTGAACTAGTGGGGGAAGAATACCCCTCTCCTTGAATCACAGAAGCTATTATTTTTACACAAGAAAAGTGAATGTCTTCCCTACAGCAATAAGCAATATCCTGGTTCCTTTGAGTTTATCAAGAGGGAGAAATCCTACTGAGCCCTTCAACTTTTCTGAGAGGCAGGACAGCACACCGTGTTCTATCATTATAACATAATTCAGGGTCACACAGCCAGGGACATGAGTCATGTTTTGATAGCGGAAGGACAGCTTGTCCCTCTGCGCTGAAGATACCAGGCAGTGATTTATAACCTGCTTGAAAGATCTGCAGGAAGAGCCATGGCATGATTGGACAACTCAGAGTCATCCCCCCCCCCTATTATGGAGCACAGCCCTTGTCCTAATTAGAGCTATGAAGGTGGGGGGGGGGAGAGAAAATGTTGAGGGGGAAATTCCCTCCTTATTCTGTTCCCAGGACATATCTCCCCCCATTTTTCAACAGGGAAAAATGGAAATTTGGGGTACACTGAAAAGATTTCTAGGCAAATACTTCCTTTTTTGGACTCTGTGTCTAAAAGGTCATGGCAGCAAGTCTCAGGCTCATGTAAGTGCCCCCCCCCCGCACATAGAACGCAACATGTGAGAAATGTTAGTTATACATCAGTCTTTTGTATAAGCCTATATCTTGCCCATATGAACTACACTTTTTATGGTAGACAAATTGCATGTACAGCACAGGACATAGGTGACACTCCCTACCTGCTAACAAGGTTCACATGAACCTCACTCCAGCATCCCTCTTGCACGAGGAGTGTAAGTACCAGGGAAAGCGTGAACTGGGATTAACTGATCAATTTGTTCACATTTCCTGTTGTAGCACTGGATTATATGTCCTGTGCTTTGCATTGCCAGTATCATTACTTCTCTGGCTCACCTCTCCAGTGCCTCTGTTTTCTCTCCTCTATGGCAAGCTGAAACTTATTTTACACAGTTGTGTGTATTTTAATAACCAAAATGGCATCCAGGACAAATAGATACATTTTCTTTGATCCAACCTACTCTCTTTCCACTTTTATTAAAGCTACCATGCCCTTCTTTTAAGAACCCAGCAACAAGTGAATGTCCTTGCTATACATTGAGATTAATATTGTGGATTGAACCTGGGGCCTTCTGCAGGCCAAGCAGATGTTTTCTTAGTGAGCCATGGCGTTTTCCCTCCCTACAGAATTCAAGTTCCCTTGTTCTCACTTCCAGTGGGAGATTCCTCACTTTGAGTCCCGAACTCTTGCCACTTCTCATTAGGTTGGAGGAGGAAAAACAAGACAAAAAATCGTTGTCACACTGCAGCCATGATGTCATTTTTAGGGTGAACTCAGAAGTGACATCATGCTGGCCTAGGATTCAGCAGATACTCTATGGCAAACCTTTCAGGTTCCCCCTGAATATCATGTCATATTATCAACATGATGGTGCCCCCCCAAGTCCCAGCCCCCACCCTCTCATTTTGTGCTAGACACTGGCTGGCAACCCTATATAGAATCTACATAAGAAAAAAAGCAAATCTTATCCTGGTCACATTTATTCAGAAGCCAGCCCAAATGTGCTCAATAACGCTTACTCTCTAGTAAGACTAGTTAGGGTGGCAGACTTACAGTGCAATCCTAAACAGAGTTACAGGGGCTTAGAAATGTGTGCCTTTACTTTGGATTGCATTGTTAGTGTCTTTGTGACATCAGGACCCATTTCTCTCCCCCTTCTTTGCATAACTGACTGACTAGCTGACAGCACTAACTGATGAGCAATTGCATTCCATGCTGCTCAATCTATAGCTTCTCAGGCTCTCATCTCAGATTAGGCCACTCTTGCTACTGCCTTCAACAATACTTCACCAGGGCTTCACCAATGCCTGGAGGAGAATAACAACAACAAATCTGATTGTATTAGCAAGAAACTGTTGTGAATCAATATGCCAAGAGAGAGAAACAGGAGGCAAACACATATAGTTGTAGAGGGCCAGGGCAATGACTGGTAGACAACACAGACAGGGAGACAAGAATAATTGTGGCCACACAGAAATGAATAATAGTTCATTACAATTAATAAGAATTAACCCTACAAAAACCCTGAAAGAGGACAGGAAATACATAAAAAGTACAGTTGTTCCCAACCATGGAGACTGGGTAATCACTGTATCTAATTCCAAAGTTCTAGTCCACATGTGAATACAGGGCACAACTGGATGTGATGGTGTCTCTGGGTCAGACCCAGGGATGCTGCTGCCATCATAGAGTCTAATATGGGCAATTTTAAAGTACCACAAGGGCCCGATCTTGATTTGGCCCACAATGTGGAGGGACCTGGTGCTCTTCTTTGTCCTATGCATTTTCAAGTGCCAAAATGCCTTCCCCTCACATGTCTTGTTTTGCAGACAGGACCTGCAGCACAACAGAAGCTGCATATGCTGGCATCTGTCAGGTTGCTATGACTACACAAAACAGCGTCCAAAGTCTCGTGAGATCATCTTATGAGATTGTGGGTGCTGTTTGGGTTGCTATACCAACCCATTCATGAAAGGACAAGAGGTAGGGGTTCAGGAGGTGATGGAGGAAGAAGAGATGAAGGGGGAAGGGAGGGCAATTGGTTTGGATTTTGCTTAAGTTTAGTTTAATGTGATTTAGCTTCCATTGCTGTCTATCTTTGATTCTCCAATTGTTTCTTAAATCTGTCTCAGTATTACTGGGCATACAACGTGTGACAATATATGGGTGATGATCTTTAGTTCTGAACAAATAAACATGGCAGACTGTCTGACAAATTAAATTGAATCTGATATCCATAATCTTGACTGAAGACCTCCTTATACCCATTCAAAATTCTAACCAGCATTCATTTCATCACTATATCATTCCTAACCTTTTTAAGAAGACCCTTAAAAAGACACCTTTAAAAAGGTGAATCATCACATTCTTATTAGCATTAGGGATGATAGGCAGGACTATAGGTTAAAGGAGTTCAGCACTTTCCCCTTTGCTTAAATTTCGAAGGAAAAAATACAATGAATTAAATGAATCTGATGAGCATGAGATGAATGCTTTCTAGTTGTTTGCTCTGTGAATCATGTTGAAACAGGTGGCAGCCGTATGAGATAACCCTAATCTTTTACCAGAGTAGCTGTACATGGGCAAAGAAGCATGATGCTGATGTAACTGAACACTGGGAACCATTCTTTTTTTCTGGCTCAGATGCAAATAGTTTAACTTTAGGGGGGAAAAACAGTTGCTGACTACAATGAAAAACTCTTACACTTATCCAGAGTGCTTGATGACCAACACATCCTCTTTCTGAGATTGCTCAAGCTGTGTTATGGCTCAGTCAGGCGGTCAAAGTCCAGGGCCCTCTGTGATGAGGCACCTCACATTAGACTCTCCTCTATTAGACCATGCCTGGCCCGTATTGGTTTTACCTTTAGAATAATTGCATACACACCTGCTTTTCAGTTGTTGGGGAGGGAGAATAGATCTGGATCCTAACACAGCTACTGTGCAAGCTTAAGCCCACACAGCTTGAACAGAGGTGTGCCACTTCTTCCAGTGCAACTTGGCTCCTAGAACGGAACTGTGGAGGTTGGGGTAAACTTCTTGAACCTTGCACCCACCATGACCTGAATTCCAGGAATGATCACAGGCAGAACCAGGCTCTGGCAGGGGCAGGATCCACTGAGCTAATTAGAAACAGCTTGTGGAAGCCCCAGGCCTGTTGCCCTGCAGTTACCATTACCATGGAGACTCCAGCAAGCACATCAGATCGAAGGCTGATGCTTAGGTGTCCCACTTATCTGCTCATTCACCCATTCTCCATTTACTTACTTGCTCACTTCCCTGGCTGGGCATTGATTGTTTGGCCATAGAATAGAAGGAGCAACCAGCCTTAAAGCACAGGTAAGACATAAGGTTGCAAATGTGTGTGTGCATGAACATAGATGCACATGTAAAAATGTGTGTGAGAGTGAGTAAGTGAGTGAGTGTGTGATGGGGGTGGGGAGAGAGAGAAAGAGAATGCCTCTGTGGGTTGCATCCAAGCTAAACTTCCCACCAATGGACTGGAACTTTGCTGCCTCTCCCACTGCTGCCTACAGACTTCCACAATATGTTGCTTCTGGGGACCCTGAGGAACAACATGAGAGAGTTAGGCCTCAAGAAAGTGCAGTTGGTAGAAACTAACCATTTAGTCTACATCTAATCCGGTACGAGGAGGGAGTATCTTCTGTTTGCACTGTTACAGATCCACTCATTAATCATATTGTTACAAATAGCTAACATAGGTAAGTGGGCAGGAAGGCCAGTAAAATGTTGTAATCTGATAACTCTGTGACTTTATTTGCATGTTTGTGTTTTCTGTTATGTGGTTATAGGAATAAGACTTAAATTCATCACATTCTATTATTTATCATATCACATTCTTTATTTTCTGCTACCATCACTGAGTTTGTGATCTTTGTCACTCACTACACAGCTATTACTTCTCCCTTCCCAAGTTTCCTTCTTCCCTTCTGCATAGAAAGCTAGGAGTCTTCGACTGTTGACAGGAGGAATTAATTTTAATTAGTTTGTATGTACGCCCAAGCGCATGGAAAGACAAGCGCATGCGCAAATGTGTTTGTTTGTTTTTTTAAAAAAAAAACACGCCGCCGCGGGGACGACGAGGCTGTGTGAACATTACTTCGCGCGATCGAAGTGGAAGACGGAGGGACTGTCTGACCACCTCAAAGTGAGATAGAATGTTCCGGATGTAAGAACTGCAGGAAAACTAGCGCGGTAAGACATGAGAGAGTTATGCCTCAATAAAATACAGTTGGTAGAAACTAACCATTTAGTCTACATCTAATCCGGTACGAGGAGGGAGAATCTTCTGTTTGCACTGTTACAGATCCACTCATTAATCATATTGTTACAAATAGCTAACATAAGTAAGTGTGGGCAGGAAGGCCAGTAAAATGTTGTAATCTAATAACTCTGTGACTTTATTTGCATGTTTGTGTTTTCTGTTATGTAAAACATGCCAAAAAACCATTTCAGCTTAAATTCATCACATTCTATTATTTATCATATCACATTCTTTATTTTCTGCTACCATCACTGAGTTTGTGATCTTTGTCACTCACTACACAGCTATTACTTTATTTTTTATTTTTTTAATTGAATCAATCTAATATAGAGAAGTTATTGAAAAAGAACACTTAACAGTTTGGCAGTCACTTTTCAAGGCATCATCAGAACAACTGCTGACTGTTCACCTCTACACTGCAACCCCTTCTCTAACACATCTTTAAAAAGAGGGATCATTCCTTTTTTGTATGTAAAATAATGCAACATTAGAGGGCTCCAGCACTACAGCAGGAAGAAGAGAAAAGCAAAGGCAGCTGAAGAACGTCACCCCTCTCCGTTTCCTTTTTGATCTTTATCTCTGGGGAAACAATGCAATACCAAGAAAGTGTATTACAAATGCCACCTACACTCTTATCCCAGTTTAGGAGGAATGAAACAATTTTCCATTGAAATGGAAATGATGTTGAGAACTGATCTTATATCACTAAAGTATAGATAGAGAGGACTTGTGCTGGCTGTGCAGAGGTGAGGCCACCCAAGTCGAATTCAGCATGTAGTACCATAACAGTGGCTGAAGCCCACAGTGTAGGTACTACTAAGTAGTCTGGTTGACTGTCTCCCACAAAGGGAGGAGCCTTGCTGTGGTGAAGGGAGTCATAGGATCCAGCTAAGTAGTCTGGTTGACTGTCTCCCTTTGCTGTGGTGAAGGGAGTCATAGGATCCAACTCTATATATGTACGTCCATTAAAATTATATTTCTGATTTACTACTGCAGCACACAACCAAGTGCACACTATCCACATTTTCTGTTGGTGGAATAAACTACCAACAGTAGAAAAGAGGGAAGTTTTTCACAAATTCCAGTTTCCCACTGCATATCAAACCCATCCCAGACGGTTCCCAAAAGGCCACTGTGAAGGGGCCGCAATTTGGAGCTGGCTCAGGCAAGAAAGTTCACTTCTGCAAGCACTGTTCATACTAAATAGGATCTTGGTTGCTTCTGAAAGAGAGTGGTAGCTTATAAGCATCCATAAGAATGTGGCTCCTCTTAATAGCCTGAGTCATCTAGGACTATTATTCTCTGGGGCATGTTCTGTGGTGTGCCTGGTCTTTGCTGGTGGCAGGAGAAGTGGGGCCAAGCTAAAGGGTGAATGGTCCTGCTTTATGGCAGAGGCAGTTAGCTTTTTGGTTCATTCCAGCTTTGAATAATTAAAACCTAAAACAACTCAATGACTTACACAGGCAATAATTTGCAAAGACGTATTTGAAGTGTCAATTCTCCCAAGGAACCTCAGTAACAGTATTTTTAAATATATATATGATGCTAAAATAAATCTACAATTCAGATTATTTTGCATTTGTAATATTTATTTTGAAGAACATCATTCCAAATTAAGAACATTTTCCTGCCTCTGGATTTTCTTTAGACGGCAAGTGTCATATTGCCTCTTCCATGTTTATGCCTTTTGTAAAGCACACTGACCTTTATGATTAACAAAAATAAAGGACAGTGTGAGCAAGACTACTAATAAAACTGACCCATGGCTCTTCAAACAGATCTGTACATGCTGGATCAATGACAAAGCAGGTCATTATCCATTTAGAACAAACAGCAGAGCTAAGCAATAATAATTATAGGGGTGTGTGTGAGACACACACACTCCTGCAACTAGCAGGCAAGACCATGAAAAGTAGTTCTTCCCAAGAGACCCTGAGTGAGGCGGGAAAAGTTTCAGGGAAGCCTGATGAGAACTTCCAGCTTCAGCTGCTTTGGATGGATACCCCTATGGAGCTCTTACTCACAAAATGTTATGCTGGAATACATTTTGTTAATCTTTAAAGTAATCCTGGGATGCTGTTAATTTTTGCTACAAGACTAACAGGGCAAATCCTCTGTAACCTTGTCAGGAATTCTACCTTCAAGAAATTCTCCACTGTGACCCCAATCTGGTCATTGCACAACAGAATTCTGCACACATGGGGGGGGGGGAGTACAACTGCATGCACACTGACAAACAGCATACTTACTGACTATGTGCAATGAATGGACAATCAGACTGAAGGGATGCCCTGGTTTCTACATGTTGCCGCCACTGAAAATGCCCTGGCCCTGGTGACAGCGAGCCTCACATCCTTGGGGCCTGGAATAGTTAAACACTGTTCTGACCTGGACCGTAGTGCTCTCTGCGGTATCAATGGGGAAAGGTGGTCCCTCAGGTAAGCCGGACCCTGGCCATATAGGGCTTTAAAGAAGAAGAAGAAGAAGAGAGAAGAGATTGGATTTATACCCCACCCTTCACTACCCAAAAGTGTCTCAGAGCGGCTTACAAACTCCTTTCCCTTCCCCTCCCCACAACAGACACCCTGTGAGGTAGGTGAGGCTGAGAGAGCTCTTGACAGAAACTGCTCTTTTTCAAGAAAAGCTGTGCCAGAGCTACGGCTTGCCCAAGGTCATCCAGCCAGGTGCAAGTGGAGGAGTGGGGAATCAAACCCGGTTCTCCCAGATTAGAGTCCGCGCACTTAACCACTACACCAAACTGGTGTACCAGCACCTTGAAGCAAATCTGGGATGCTATTGGCAGCCAGTGCAGTAGCCTAAGTACAGGCTGGATGTGCTCCCGGCGCGGGAGATCCATCAACAGCCTGGCCGCGGCATTCTGCACCAGCTTCAGCTTTTGGATCTGGGACAAGGGCATTCCCATGTAGAGAGCGTTACAGTAGTCCAATCTCGAGGTGACCGTCGCATGGATCACTGTAGCCAGGTCACAGTCGTTGAGGAAGGGAACTAACTGCCGAACCAGCCGAAGATGATGGCCAATTTTGCAGTGGCCTCTACCTGTGCCTCCATTGTCAAGGAGGAATCCAGGAGCACTCCCAGACTCCTAATCTCCGGCACTGGCACCAATGGTGCCCCATCGAAAGTCAGGAGCAGGACCCCCAACCCCTTACCACCACGACTCAGGCACAGGACCTCCGTCTTCGCCGGGTTTAGCCTCAACTGTCTCAGCCTAAGCCAACCAGCCACAGCTTGCAACGCCTGGTCTAGATCTTCCGGTCTGGAGTCTGACCGGCCGCCCAACATCAGATAGAGCTGGGTGTCCTTTGCCTTAATTCTTCAGTTTTACTAACTTAGAGATTAATCTTTTAAGAGATGCGATCCTCTGTCTCTAGAATACCATGATCTAGTATGAAAGAGAAAGCAAATTATGGGAAATGTTTGAAGTATGATGGGAATTGCAGAAAATTAACCCTAGGCAGCTCAAGAATTTAGAAACGAACAAAACAAATGACACATGACCTGGAGACAAACTGAGATTTGAGTGTAATCCTTCGTTTTAACAGCCATACAAATATAAAGCAGTTCTTATTCAATGACAATAACACTGACTAAGCTGAAACAGATTAGAGTAACATTTGGGAACTATTATGCAAATATCTGCCACAAGAATCCCATTAGAGCTTCAGCTCATCCGGGTCACATAATTCTACCATTCTTATTCAATGTAGAGTGAGAGAAAATCAGGAAATGGCCAACTGTGCTGCATTTGCATCTGGCCAGGGCCTGTTAGGACTGAAGAGTATAGCCGCCACTTCACTATGCCAATATCCAAACATATGCAGGTGGGGCAGTCAAAGACTGTGCATACAGAACCCTCTTTAAAAATGAGCAATTGTGCCAATCAGCTCTTTTGCATGGAAGAGGGAAACAAAATTCAAGATCATCCCTTTTTGAACCACTAATAGGTACAACTGGTTTCTTAAAAGGCCCTATAGTTAGATGCCACAGGTACACTCAAGAGGCAGGGGCAGCTGCTACACAGTGAGTGTTCCCCTTTTTGCACACCCTCATCATCAGCTATCATGAGCCCTTTATTTATTTGTCCTTACAAATACAGCTAAAGAGTGCTGTCCATTTAACTTGCATCTGTAGTCTTTTCCCTGGGTTTGGGGCCTGTCTGCTGGTCCTGCCCCACCCAGGGAGTAGTTCTTTCTTTCTTTCTCTTTATGAGATGGTTAACATACAAAAATTAAACTGGAGTTAAACATAAAGACTCTACTTGGCATTATTGGTTTCCATGTTAGTTCAATCTGTTGTATGTCTTTTCAAAATGTTAGCTGCTGTTCTCTTTACAATATTAATATTGTTCAACATGCACCGTATAATTACTCTGTGGAAGCCTTCTAGGGACATAAAGACTTGAATAACTTATGGAGCCCATAGGCACAAATCTATTTATTTTGAAACTGTACAGCACCTAAATAAAATGTGAGTTCTAACTAAAACAGGAGCACCTAGTATATCCTGTACGTAATAAATGATTAATAACTTTAATAAATGATGATGATGCATAACCAGTAATTCTGAATCCATGTTCATAAGCAGCAAACTTTGCACAACGGTGATCCATGAGGAGCCTATACAGTTCTTCACAGACATTGCAGCCCTGAAGTTGTGAATGGATGGAGGAGCATTGATAAATGATAAAACACACTCCTTCCCTTGCAACACGCCCTTAATCAGCACAGTAGACAGCTCTCTCTCTCCTCCTCCTCCATGCCTAATACATTCATCCTGATGGTGCCACTCATCTTTTTTTTTGCCATGCATCCTTCTCTCCCCTCTCTCTGCCTCACACATGCCTACTGTGCACACTATCCATCCTCTGTTTATCTCTTTCTTTTCTCTTTCTTTCACTCGAACAGACTAGTATTACCTATCCCTCCACCCACTGGTGGTTCTCTTCTTTCCAAGATGATGGATAATGACAAGACTGCATGTCCACAACACAACTGATATGTATTAATAGCTCTCGACAGGAGACTTACAGTTTTAAAACTAAAGCCCATTACAATTTGTATGCACTTTGATAATTTCAGAAGAAACAAAAAAGTGTCCTGTTTTGTCCTGACAGTTATATGAAGAAAATCTTTTTGAAGGCAACAACAACCATTCAACACTTGAGATCATGCTAGGAATGTGACAGCTACAACATTAAAACAAGTGAAACCGCATGTTTTTCTGTGCCTTTGGCAATCCAAACTACTATACATTTCATTTAAGTAGAGGCTCCTAATGGGAACCTTATACATATTTAATACGCTGCTATAAATAATATTTGCATAATTCTGGAGCTGAACAAAGCGTAGAACACCAGCTCTTGTGTTTCAAGAAGCTTTGCCTTCATTAGGCAAATTCATTGACTGGTGAGAGCACAGCAGCTAATTTATTTATTTATTTAGGTATTTTTACCCCGCCGTCCCCGCAAGCAGGCTGTCTGCTGGTCGAAATTTTGCTGGTACTTTGAACTTACTAGGTGAGTGCGGCAAACTAGTCTCTCTCATCTTTGGCCCCATCATCTACAGTGAGGATAATAATGCTGACCTACCTTACTAGGCGGCTGCAAAGATTACACCAAGATACTGTATGTGAAGCCCTTTGAACACTGTAAATGCAACAGTCTACCAAGTCTTATTCCTATAACCACATCATATTAGGAAAAGGGCTATGGCTCAATGATATTTATTTTTTTTAGAAAAAGCCTCCCCCCCACAGTGAGGGGGGATGGCCATAACAGGGGCAGGGAAGATGGTTTCCATGTGTTGGAAATATGTGAGTTGCAACTGGCAAGGTCTAAGATTCAGTCATTATAGGGTTAATCTGTTCACCTTGTGTGCTATTGTTTAGCCTGACCAGGAAGGAAACCTGGCACAGAGCCAATGGGAAAACAGCCCGGGAAAACTAAAGTCTGTTTAGTAACATTGATTGGTTAATGTAATCAGGTAGCTTCCTTCTAGGGGTCAAGAAGAAGAAGAATCTCCATTGTTGTGTGACCATGTGGTCTGTCAGTTTGTGGCTGTAAAGATGTAGTTCTAGGTATGTCTTCTATTTTGCAGCTTCTCCTGTGAACCCTTCCCTTAGAAATAAAGATTTTTACACAGAAAGAAATGCCTCCTCTCCAGTGAAGCAAAGATCCATTGCAAACTCTGGATATCTAAGTATTTTTGCCTATTTTCCCCAACACCATGGGGTGGAAAAATCCAGATTTCCCCACCTACACAGCAGTCATCCAGGCTTCACTGCAATCTTTCCCAAAACTTAGGAGCAAAGCAGATATAAGAAAGATTGGAGAAAAAATGGGGGAAACACCAGGACATTCCCTAATCTTCAGCAGCAAAGCAGGCTAGAGAAAAGTCAGGGGAGCCCCGGGCGATGAACGAATGTACAGCAATGCTGAGAGGAAGTAGGGGGAAAAGTTGTTTCCCAACAGCATTGAACTGGGGCAGATAACCCATGTGAAAAGAGTATTTCCCTGTTGCTTAGTCAACCAGACTGAGGTTCCCAGATTCTGATTCAATTAAACATGGGCTGTTTTCATCAGGGGGCTGGAAGTAGCAGGGGAAAGATGGAGGTCAGCAGGGATGGTGGCTGTACGACCTTTTGCTGCAGTTGCCAGCCACCAACTCATGCCCTCAAGATGAGAAAAGAGAGAAGAGATTGGATTTGTACCCTGCCCTTCACTACCTGAAGGAGTCTCAGAATGGCTTACAATCCCCTTTCCTTCCTCTCCCCATAACAAACACCCTGTGAGGTAGGTGGGGCTGAGAGAGCTCTTTTGAGAACTGTTCCTGAGGGAACAGATCTGAAACAACTTGTAACTGACCCAAGGTCACACCAGCAGCTGCATGTTGAAGAGTGGGGAATCACACCCGGTTCTCCCAGATTAGAGTCTACACTCCTAACTACTACACCAAACTGGCTCTCCACTACTACACCAAACCAAACCACTACACCAAACATAGCAGCTTTATTTCCACCTTGCTTCCCAGGAACCACAGGCCTGTGATGATACTCTGAATGCTACACTTGGAGGGAACAAAGTGGCAAACAGAGTGAAAAGGACACACAAAGGGGGTGGATTTTGTGTTAATGGATAGGGGACAGGAAGGGTAAAATGGGCTGGGGAACAGGGGGACCCAAAGTTCTCAACTTGAGGACATAATGAAAATGGCTGTTTACTGGTCTATGTGTCTGGAAGGGGGATTCCCAACTAATTTCTGTGTTTAAAAATACCCAGGAATAGAAAGTATTTTTCAAGAACACCCTGCCTCTTAAAATGAGACCTTGCCTAGTGAAAATCAAGCCACATGAACCTCCCAATTTAGTATTAGCTGCTTCACATAAAAATTGGCACAGATTACGGATTTGTGTGAAGGCCCTGCTTCAAATCAAGGTCTTAATCAAAAAGAACCTCCATTTATTTATTTACAAGTAGAGACCCGCAACAAAATGTTGCCTACTGTGTTCTAGTTGGGTCTCCACTTGTTCTCTTCCCACCCCCGGCTCCGAGCCCCACAGCCTGGAGAGGGAGCCCGCCCCGCTCCTCAAGAGTGCCTTCCAGCCGGCCCTCCTCACGGGGGGGGGAGGCAGAGGAAGCAGCAGGAGGAGGTAAGTACCCCCATCCCGCTAGTTC
>NW_015168693.1:280179-287045 GCF_001447785.1 Gekko japonicus
CGAGGGCCGATCGGCGAGGTGATCGGCCCTCGCTGCTCTGGCCCCCCCTCCCGGCTCACCACTCGCCACTTCCCTTCCAAGCGGCGGCGGCCTCGGTCACAGAGCGTTCCGTGCGCATGCGCACGGAACGCTCTGGCACTTTTGGGGGGATTTAAACATCCCCCCGAAATTTTTGTCACCATTTAGGATTTTTGTGCACACGTGGGGACTTCCCCACGTGTGCACAAATCTCTCCCTCCCCCCCAAGTGCCCCCGATGTCCGGATTTAAGGATCCGCACAGAGGGGGCTAGTTCACTATTAGATATATAGATTTAGATTTTTAGGCTGCCTTTCCATGCAAGCAGGGCTCAGGGCAGCTTACAACAAAGGTAAACACAATAAACAAAGTTAAAACCAGCAGTAAAATACATAATACATATATCAACAAATAAAACAATCTATTCCAAGATGGTGGAAAATTTCAGCTTCCACAAGCCCCCTAAGGGGTTGCGGAGAATGGAGGGTGTGAGAGTGCCAGACTACATGCTGTCCCATTGCTGTCCTCAACCAAATGGCTGGTGGAGCTTCTCTGCCTTATATGCCCCGTAAGGTAACAAATCCCACAGGGCATGGATGTTGTCCGGCAGAGTTAGCCCTGGCCCTGGTTGAGGACAGCCGGCCCTCTCTCAGGCCAGGGACCACCAGGAGGTTCTTATTTCCTGAGTGTAGTGTAGCACTCTACTGGGGGCTTACTGAGAGAGGTGGTCCTGAAGGTATGTCAAAGCCCTGACCGCTAAGGGCTTTGAAGGTCAAAACCAGCACTGTGAACCTGATCTGGTGATCCTCTGGAAGCGAGCACAGGTCGTGCAGCACGGGTTAAATATGTGCTGTCCGACGGGTCCCTGTAAGGACCCGCGCAACCGCATTCTGGATGAGTTGGATTTCCGGGTCAGCCTCATGAATAAGCCCACATAGAGCGAGTTACAATAGTCTACCCTGAAATCAAGTCTGTGTTCCTTAATATTTTCCAGGGATTATCCCTGAATGAGTTGGCCTACTTCAAGAAAATATTTCCAAATGGATGCATTAATTTGTCATTTATTACATTTTAAAGCTTCCTTTTTGGGATAGTTGCACCCACCCCCGAAGATGTCTCCCATCCATCTTTAGAACTTGGTCCAATCTAAGGTGCCCATGGAGCAAATATCTTATTATAAATTACTATTTAGATTCAGCTGTATAGGATGAGAAGAGAGCCCAAGTGTTTTGCCCTTCTGAAGATGGACATAGACTTTTGAAGGGCATAAAGAGATCATTAATGAATGCCTTTGGACAGCCAGCCAAATTATACCTTGCTGTTTCTTGCAAACCACAGTAATTCTTTATTGTCCTTGCAGTTCAAAGCACCTCTGTATCTCATTTACATGCATAAAGGAACTTATAATAGCCAGGAAGCATTAGATTTATTTAATAATTAAATCTGTTTGGGCCATGGATATTAAATTGGATTGAGCCACACTGTTTGCAAGTCAGTTATTCATTTATATTAGCTGTCTCTTCCACTTATTTCTCGAAGAACAATGCCATTTAATTTTTCCAAATATGGTTTGTGCGGTACTCCAATGTCGTAAATTAGGTAGAAGAGTCCAAACAGACTAAGAGTAAATTGGCATCAATGAACATAGAATTTAAAAAATTAGGCAGACCAAGCAGGGGTGTTAGATCTTTTACCTTTGGAAATCTCATGAATATCCCCTTACTCTACACATACACCCTAAACACCCTGTTCTAGTACCATTAACCCTACTGGAAGCAATGTCTGAAAATCAGAGACCAAAGTAATGACTATCATTCTAAGATTGCTTCTTGTGCATTAAGTCTCTTGAAATGTATCTTCTTCCCATATCATTTACATTCTAATCTAGTTTGCCTTTCTGGTATTTCTAATCAAATGCTGAAACTACAAACTCAATGATGCAAACTCCCCTTTCTCACAGGTTTTGAGAGGATTTTGGACGATTCTGTCAATCACATGGGAGATTGTGAGAGTTCTAAAGACATACATTTTGTTTGTAGCTGCTTTCACTACATTAATGCCAGCTCCAACCTGAAGGCTTGGGTAAAAGCTCATATAATAATTAAATGATTTTTTAAATGGTTGCTCAAATACTCTTTAATTATGCTCTTTGCATTTCATATCATGTTTATCTGATGCAAATCATTTGTAACAGAAAAGCTGAACATAGTTGGACTAGTACATATGTATTTTTATGACTGAAAAACAAGTAATGACTGACAGCTGGAGCAGGCTGTAACAAATAGACATTTTAGGGAATCACGAAGCTTTTCACATATTCGAATGTCAACCGTCAAGTGTTCAATAATTATCAAGTGAAGAGAGATCAAATTATGTACCATCATAGGTGTAACAACCATTTATGTCCTACTTCAAAGGGCACTGTCCAAACACAAACAGTATTTATTTGCAGTAATAATGCAAAGCATCACTGCCATGGATGAGTGCACAGTCATTATCTATATGAAATATTAAAAATACTTTTAAGTGGACAATCATGAGCCTGTAGACATGACTAAACCTTTTATTATCCCATCAAATGATCAAGCAGAGTTTTACCATACATTGGCTGGAAATGAGAAGTAAATTGGTCATCTGTTTCTATATGTTTCTTGAGTGAACATGTACACCTTCTTGCAGTAAATTGGTCATCTGTTTCTATACAATGTTACGTTTCTTGAGTGAACATGTACACCTTCTTGCTCCCTGCAACTGAGCACTGAAAAGCAACATGTAGAAACTATTTGCTATATGTGGGTCAGATCCATCATCAGTATCAAACAGATGATCAGTGTTGCCACTTCTAATACTATCTCAGGTGGCTGAATGGCAAAGCAAGCACCATTCTCGCCCCAGACACATCTTTTTCCTTGGGAAGCAATCAGCACTATTAACTCTTGCATCTCACATCTCACATAAAGAGGGGTCCTACTAGCACAGTGGTGGCCACACATCCTTCCCCAGACTGAGATCACTCTATTTATACCGCCCTGTCCCCAGAAGAACCAGTACTGAGACAAGCAAAACATCCTGAACAGATGTGTGAATCTAACAACAGTTAACAACCAGGGGTCATTTCCTGCAGGAGCACACAGGAGCGGAGCTCCGGCAGTAAAGAGTCTAGGGGGTGGGCACATGCAACAAGCCCCACCCCCTACTCCCAGCAGCCCTCAGTCAACTAGTACATATGTATTTTTATGACTGAAAAACAAGTAATGACTGACAGCTGGAGCAGGCTGTAACAAATAGACATTTTAGGGAATCACGAAGCTTTTCACATATTCGAATGTCAACCGTCAAGTGTTCAATAATTATCAAGTGAAGAGAGATCAAATTATGTACCATCATAGGTGTAACAACCATTTATGTCCTACTTCAAAGGGCACTGTCCAAACACAAACAGTATTTATTTGCAGTAATAATACAAAGCATCACTGCCATGGATGAGTGCACAGTCATTATCTATATGAAATATTAAAAATACTTTTAAGTGGACAATCATGAGCCTGTAGACATGACTAAACTTTTTATTATCCCATTGAATGATCAAGCAGAGTTTTACCATACATTGGCTGGAAATGAGAAGTAAATTGGTCATCTGTTTCTATACAATGTTACGTTTCTTGAGTGAACATGTACACCTTCTTGCTCCCTGCAACAGAGCACTGAAAAGCAACATGTAGAAACTAATTGCTATATGTGGGTCAGATCCATCATCAGTATCAAACAGATGATCAGTGTTGCCACTTCTAATACTATCTCAGGTGGCTGAATGGCAAAGCAAGCACCATTCTCGCCCCAGACACATCTTTTTCCTTGGGAAGCAATCAGCACTATTAACTCTTGCATCTCACATCTCACATAAAGAGGGGTCCTACTAGCACAGTGGTGGCCACACATCCTTCCCCAGACTGAGATCACTCTATTTATACCGCCCTGTCCCCAGAAGAACCAGTACTGAGACAAGCAAAACATCCTGAACAGATGTGTGAATCTAACAACAGTTAACAGCCAGGGGTCATTTCCTGCAGGAGCACACAGGAGCGGAGCTCCGGCAGTAGAGTCTAGGGGGTGGGCACATGCAACAAGCCCCACCCCCTGCTCCCAGCAGCCCTCAGTCAGAGCAAGAAGCAGCCAGGTAAGTTGCAGAGCCCCCCCCCGGCCCCCCGGTCCAATACAGTCCAGTGGCACCTTTAAGACCAAGTTTTATTCAGGTACAAGCTCTCCCTCCTCTGCTAGGACAGATTTGCACATCCCCCCCAATAGCTAGCAATCCAAAACAGTCCAGTGGAGCCTGAGCGGTGGGGTGTTGCCTTCTGACACGCTTCCGGTGATGTCAGGGGGCGTGGCATATGCAAATAAGTTATGCTAATTAGTTATGTTAATGAGCTCCTGCACCTCTTTTTCTACGAAATGACCCCAGCTATCTAAATTCCATCAGGTAGATACAGCTGAGTCAAATGGGACATAGTACCCCTCCCAATGAAAACTCTTCAGAGCAATGTGTGATGGTTTGAAGCAAATAAAAAGAAATGTCTCAACTGAACGACCAAGTCCTGTCCTTCTCTGAGACTTAGAACTGAATTGAAGAATTGAATTGAAACCTGGATACTCTACTGTTACCAGGTAGCCACCAGTTGCATTCTCAGATAACAAGAGAGTAAGAGGCCCTGACTGACTGAAAATGTGATGAACTTTAGTTTCCAACTTCTTATTTGAAAAGACTGAACCACTAACCTGGACTTCTACCCCCAATCCAAAATGTCTTAGAAAATGCTATTCAGACTCCCAAAAGCAAGGGACCTGGCTTTGACAAGAGTGCTATTGATCAAATTAGATAAACCACCTTGTGGTGTGTGGGATTCCTGAGTCAGCATTCCCTCAGACCACCTCCACAGAAATGTCCTGTGAATTAGTCTGTGGTCAGGTGAGACATTAGATCCAACTTTATTGCTGTTGTCCAGCAGATTTAAAATGCAGGTTCAGACAACATCATCTGCCTCCTGTCTTCCAGTCGATGGCACCCCGTAGTCACCCATCTTCAAGCCAGAGCTCTCAGGCACCAGGGAAAGTCCAGACTCACCACACATTTCCAGATGGATGATCACTCCACTGCAAAATGAAGCCGTGTGCACAGTTGTCTGGCCACCATTTTTTTTACTTCAGTTAGTGATGTGTGCTTATTTGTCGCAAGCTATTCTGTGGATATGGGAGCCCCCGGGAGGAGTTGTGTTTGAGTAACAACTCCCCCCAAGGAATCCCTCTCTCCTGCTTTTGAGGTGAGACAGTGTTGGAAATACTCCATTAAGGCTCCCATATTGGCAGCCTTAACTTCCTGGTTTGCTTCTGCACATGCACAATTTTCTGAAAATATTTTTAAAAAATGGCACGGGCTGCCCATTCCACAGGTGCTGCGCAGCAGGCATCTGGACAGTCACCAACCAGGGTGAGCGTGCGGTGAAGAGGGCATGTCTTATCAAAAATCCCCAGTACTAAAAAACTGGATCAAAAAAGAGGCATGGTCACAACATGATAGCACGCTGTCTGACCGCAGCCTTAGAATCACTGTCTGAAGCATCTGAAATGTGGGATATAATGATGTATTATTTTAACATCTCAAAACACATTATGAACTACTTCATTAAATGTTTATTAAACTGTAATGAACACAATCCAACATAACATTAAGTATTGTTAAGGTAATCAATCGGCTTAAGTGCTCTCAATATTGTGTTGGACCATAGCCATTATGTATTGTTAGAAATATTAATCCTCATATCGGTCCTAAAATTTCCATTAGACTCGAGGAACATCAATAGCCTATCACTGTCAACTGTTACCAATTTCCTGCCAACTGCATGAATACTCTACAATTAGTTAATTCCAATCTACAAGTAGCAAAAGCAAGTCTATTGCCTGAAATCTTTTATTTTTATTTGTACCATCTAGATTCTATGAACCAGTTAGCAGACAAACAGCATGATCCTTCATTTACTGTAAGCAAAGTCTTCTTTACCTTTTTCAGAAAGAGTAGGCATCCTTGCAAAGGTCTCCTTTACTGACAGCTCAGAGAGAGCTCCCCAGTCTACCTTGCATTACCAGCTGCTTGAAACAAAAGGCTCAAAATGTTTGGGAAATATGTCAAGCTGACCACGACCACTTTAACTAGCTGTTCAGTGGGGTTGGCTTCAAAAAGGCATATAAAGAATGGTAGCTTAAAGAGCAAATGTCTCAAAACAATTTCAAATATATTTTTCAGGGCTAAAGCTACCTTTAGAGCCAGTTTGGTGTAGTGGTTAAATGTGCAGACTCTAATCTGGGAGAACCGGGTTTGAATCCCCACTCCTCCACTTGCACCTGCTGATGTGACCTTGGGTCACTCACAAGCTCTGGCACAGCTGTCCTTGAAAAAGAGCAGTTTGTGTCAGAGTTCTCTCAGCCCCACCCACCTCACAGGGTGTCTGTTGTGGGGAGGGGAAGGGAAAGGAGTTTGTAAGCCACTCTGATACTCCAAATGAAGGACGGAGCCGCTGAGCGGGACGTTGGTGGTGTCTTGGGCGGTGTGCGCAGCCCAGCTGGGCCTGTGCGGTGTGCTGGGACGGCGCTTGGGATGGTGCCACGGGAGCTCGCTGGGTGCTGAGTGGGTGCTGGGTGCTGAGCTGGCTATGCTACGACGCCCTGGTCCCCTGTACGCTGGTGATGCAGGCAGCGCCTGGACGGGCAGGGCCGTGCACTCAGATCCCGCCCCTGCCCTCAGCCCCCCAACTCCTCAGGAAAAAGAGCAGGCGGGAGCCCCCCCCCCGCCCCCCG
>NW_015168693.1:287658-310894 GCF_001447785.1 Gekko japonicus
TTTTCAGAAAGAGTAGGCATCCTTGCAAAGGTCTCCTTTACTGACAGCTCAGAGAGAGCTCCCCAGTCTACCTTGCATTACCAGCTGCTTGAAACAAAAGGCTCAAAATGTTTGGGAAATATGTCAAGCTGACCACGACCACTTTAACTAGCTGTTCAGTGGGGTTGGCTTCAAAAAGGCATATAAAGAATGGTAGCTTAAAGAGCAAATGTCTCAATAAATAAATAATAAATAAAACACTTTCAAATATATTTTTCAGGGCTAAAGCTATCTTTAGAGCCAATTTTGTGTAGTGGTTAAATGTGCAGACTCTAATCTGGGAGAACCGGGTTTGATTCCCCACTCCTCCACTTGCACCTGCTGATGTGACCTTGGGTCAGTTGCAAGCTCTGGCACAGCTGTCCTTGAAAAAGAGCAGTTTGTGTCAGAGTTCTCTCAGCCCCACCCACCTCACAGGGTGTCTGTTGTGGGGAGGGGAAGGGAAAGGAGTTTGTAAGCCGCTCTGGCACTCCAAATGAAGGACGGAGTATAAATCCAATCTCCTCCTCCTCCTCCTCCTCCTCCTTCTTTAAACAATGCCCTCAGAAAGTGAAAAATAGCATTCACATAAGCATCATTGTGGCACATACACAGTATTTCCCTGTTATGCAGTTAAGAAAGTTTCTGATCAAACAAATTAACCAAGTGGCTCTGATACGATTGAATGCAGTAATGAGGGTGGTCAACACAACAATGATCCTGCACTGAGCAGGAGGTTGGACTAGATAGCCCTTCCAACTCTGTGATTCTATGATTACAATTCTGTGAATCCCAACAAGTGTTTCTGTGGGTTCAAGGACTTCTGCTTGCAGAACACAATTTTCCTGCATCCCCCTTCCTGCGGAAACCCAAAACGGAGACCACCAGGAACAGGATTTCTGGGGGGGCTTTCAGACACCCATGAGAAAGAGGAAAATCATACCCTGTGGAAAGTCCTTGTGTCTGCAGAAAAGGTAGACTGGATCCAACCCACTCACCTGATGCAAAGGGCATAGCGTATTTCAGATTACCTTACCTCACACTAACACAGTGATGGCTTCTGTTTTGTATTAGAAACAAGAATGGGAAGGAATGGATGGCCACATATCAATACAGATATTGCAGTCTGTTAAAATAAACATGCCCATGCACAGTCCCTTTTGTCAATAAAAATGTCTGCTTACAGTAGCTTGTTATTCAGATTAGTGTCGGTTAAGATGTCTATTTGCAAGCAAAGGTATAAAAATTAGATGAGCTGCTTCAATAATGCACAATTAGCAGGAGGCAGTTATTATGCTGGAGCTGGAGAATGCCGTTCTGCAAAGAGATCACGATTCATAACTTAAAAGGACACTGCATGTCCAAGTATAAAGGTCTTTTGCTGTAGCTTTTTCAAATCCAGCTAATTGCCTATTATGGTGTGAAAGTGCTTAACTAAATGAATACAACAGAGCTTTACTAATTCAGACTTTGAAATCAAGGAAGGTTCTTTGGAGAGTCTGGAGAAGAGAAGGCTTCTGTGCACTCAACTGATGTTCAGACTTCAGACTTCAGAGACAACTGCCTCCTTATGCACAGGCTCTTTTAACTGGTCTTACTATACTGCTTTTGGAACAGCACCATTCCTTGTCCTGCTTCCATTTCCATTTATTTTGTCATATGTTGACTTCTGGCACCTGCAATGCCTAAACACTCTCCAATGCAATATGTTCTAGAGTGAAATATAGCTTTAAAAACATATATATAGTTGATAGCTCTTTGTGGCTGATGACAGACCTTATTAGGTCTATGTAGCTCAGGTTTGCCATTAGAGTTGCCAGCCTCCAGGTGGATTAATGATTGTCCACAATGGGGAATCCAGCCATTGATTGATCTCCAGACTACAGAGATGTAATGTATCCATCTCAGACCGCGTGCATGGCTAATTCGCCACGCAGTCATGCGAAGCAGCTGAGCTTCGCTCGCAGTAACAATGGGACAAGCGGATCCTAGTCAGTGCCTATCGGCAGGCGCAGCATCCCGCCGCCCTACCGATTATAGCTCTTCTTAAATAGCCAATCACTTGTGTGTGGGTGTGTTTTGGGTGTGGGATTGTTGCACATATAAACCGGCCTGTGAGCGGGTTAGAGTTGTCTGGTTCTGCGCTGAAATAAAGTATGAGAGCTGAAATTGCTAGTAAGTCTTAGTACTTTTCAAGAGATCTGTTCTCCTGGGGGAAATAGCCGCTTCAGGGAGTAGACCCTGTGGAATCACATTCCCCACTGAGTTCCCCCCTCCCCAAGCCCCGCCCTCTTCAGGCTCCATCCCCAAATCTCCAGGAATTTCCCAAGCCAGAGTTGGCAACTGGAAGCTTAAACTGCACAATGACAAAGCTCCTTTGCACAGTGCATATATATCTCTAGCTGCTCTGGTTCTAATTGTTCACATTTTTAAAAACAAAAATGGCCTTTTGGTAATACAAACACATTAAGAAACTGAGGTTCAACGGTGCCTCCAGACACCATGCAGCATATATGCAGAGATGCCTCATGTGTGCAGCATGTGCTTCTATCAGGCAGATGTCGCAGATTTTTAATCCTCAGAAAGTCTCTTGTGGATTAAACCTCAAATCTCTACACATTATTCTTAATGGCTGTAGTAAGTAGTACATCCCTGTTTTAAGAACAGCTCAGAATCTAAATGCAAGTAATAAGCAAACAAATGTCTGGTGTTTTGAACAAATTGCAGCTGTATAATATTCAAAGGATTTTCAGACTGATTTTCTCTTCTTTGCATAATGAGAATGAAATGTTATTCTTCCATTAAGCATTAAAGATACGATTCAGGGTAGCATATGCGTGCTTCTCCCAGTCTACTTACCTGTAAACCTTCAATGGCCAGTTTGAGGATAGAAGGTGTTAATTTGGAGGCTTGCTTGAAGGAGAAGTTGCTCCAGTCTATAATTAGAATGAAGCCATTTATCTGAAGCTCTTGGTCTTCAATGAGAACTTCTAAGGATAACAGAATAGCCCGTAAAATGTCTATGAAAGAATTCCTGGGGATGGAATAAGAAAGGAAAAGCTTACAGTTATCTACAGATCGCAAGATAATACTGTGGCCTTTTAAAAATATGAACATGAAAAGTGCTCATTAATTTCAGTATAGTCCTTCAGAAACTGCAAACATTTCAAAGGTTTATATGACCGTTTTGTGAGAAAATCCATTATGTTATTTGATTGCATATGTCAATAAGTGTGCAATAAATCTTCTAGTTCTTGTTTCACTAATTGTAGCAGATGTTTAACCCAGCTACATTTGAAAAACATTTGTCTTTGTTGCCTGGGATTGGGACCTCCCCAAGACTTACCCAATGGTACCTGGACAATTAGGATGAGGCCCACCTGGGCAGCTATGGCACAGTTTGAGCCCTTTAAGGCCCCAGTGCTGCTGCTGTTGCTGCTGCTGCTGCAAGTGGCCACTGACAGCCTGATGCAGTGGTCAAGATGAGAGTGGGGCTCTTGCCTGTAAATGCTTGTGTCAAATAAATCTGTTGATCTTTGAGCTCATGTTTTTGATGCAACAGATGAACATTGCTACTCTTCTGGAATTAAACAGATGTGGAGACTAACTGGTTAATTTTCTTCATTCCCCTCAAATCTCACAAATGTTTATGCACTGTTTTGTTTTTTCCTTTGACTTTGAACCATTACTAAATGTAACCCAGAAAGAAAACTGTAATGAAGTCAACTCTACAGCCAGAGTCACCAAAGGCGACAAATCAGAGCTATCAGAAGTCAATCTGAAAATTCGTTTTCATCCCATTGATACATTCAATCATAACAATGAGAGAATTTGAATAAAAAGCATTTTAAGGAATCCCAGTAGTATTTCTTGACTGAGGAAGAAAGTGCTGATGACAAACTATGGAATAAATTAAACAAGCAATGGAAAGTGAAAGTTTTCAACTGAAAGCTGATATACAGGCAGAATAAAAATCCTCCCAGTGGGCTGACTGATGAAGAGAAAATTTAATTGATTGTTATTTTTCTTGCAATAAATTGTTTATTTACAAATAATTACAAAATAATACAATACAAAATAATTACAAATAATACAAAATACAGGATCAGACCAAAGATCCATTGTCCTGTTTCCAACAGTGGCCAAGTACAACAGGCATTCTTGTTGTTCACCCTATCATCTGGTATTGAGTGGGTCTCAGCTGCAGTATGTTTTTATCTGGCATCAAAGTTACTTGGCTGAAGCCATTTAGGTTTAGACTGGCATCTCACTGTTTTGTATAGTGGTCTTTTTAGTGTATGTAACTTTGACTTGGGCTGTGGTCACATGAGCAGTTTGCACATATCGTTGCGGTACCTCTGCGGATTTAAAAAGCATGATCAGACAGCAACATCTGCCTTCTGTGCCTCAGTCGTCACCACCCCGTTCTGCCCCACTTTGGAAGTGGAGTAAGCAGGCACTGGGGGAAGTCCAGTGCTTACAGATATCGGTGCTTTCGCCCCGCATTTCAGGGCTTCTAATGTCCTGGCCCCACTAGTGGACCTCCTGATGGCACTGGTATTTCTGGCCACTGTGTAACACAGAGTGGTGGACTGGATGGGCCTTTGGCCTGATCCAACATTGGCATCTGTTATGTTATGTTATGTTATGATGTCTGAACTCCCTTGAGTTCTGATTGCTCTGTTCCATTTTTGCACCTTGGTTTTTTTAGTCAGTTTGCAATGTGTGCATAACCGCATCTTTGTGCACACCAGCAAGCTTATAGTTGTCCTCTGAAGTGAGAAGGGGGGAGGAGGGAAGGGCAGGCTGAGAAGCCTCCTTTGTCTTTTTTTATGCCACTTCCTCTGCCTACAGCTCTGCAGCACACAGGGTGGGGAAGGGGTTAACTGAAAAGATGAGCTTTCTTCAAAGGGGAAGACAGCCTCTTCCAGCTGTCAAAACAGAGTGGAGCTTCAAATAAGTGGTTATGCACATATGCAAAAGACAAATTTAAAAAAAGAAGCCACCTGATCACCCACTCCATGGTTGCCCCACAGCAATAATCTGAACAGTCAACCATGGGGCAAGTGCACCCCTTCCTGAGACAATTTAAGCCACTGTAAATAGAGGTGCTGCCAGATCGCGCCAAGCCTTTGGTGTGACCACAGGCATGGTTGAGAAGAAGAAAACAAGTCAGATTCAGAAACTTTACAGCTTCCGTAACCCTTGTAGCAAACTTTGCCTTTCTAGTGTTAGAAAGAGGAGGGCATCCATGAAGAGTTTTCCTAGACTACAAACACATTATAAAGTTAGTACAGTTAAGGATGAGGTGTAATGTATTTGTTTACAAAACTGAAAGAGGTTTCCTTCATAAAACCTTTCCCACAGTATTAAGAATAAGGAATGAAATAACCATAAA
Source organism: Gekko japonicus (assembly GCF_001447785.1). Classification (NCBI taxonomy): domain Eukaryota; kingdom Metazoa; phylum Chordata; class Lepidosauria; order Squamata; family Gekkonidae; genus Gekko; species Gekko japonicus. Next base: position 293,075 of record NW_015168693.1, read on the forward strand.
ACATGGAAGTAAACTAATGTACAAAAAAAATCAGAAGCATGCAAAAAAATCAATAAGAGCTGCACGATAAAGCAATAAGATGCAGGAACTCTACTATTCAGCAATTCATAAGTCTGCAATAGAAGACCGGAACCCTATCATTCACCAATTACCTCACTAAAAATCATCTATACAAATATTTTAAAAATTTAGTACAAGCCCTTATCTCTCCTTATATATAAGAGTTTTCATGTGAGATGTTCCACACGCCTCCCCAGTCTTTGGCCCGCTCAGCTGCCCTTCTCGCGGACTCGGAATCCCGTAGCCGGTGGGCAGCATTTTACTCTCAGTCTGGAGCCGGCGAAGGGGATGGACGCTCTGCCAAGGCAGCAGCAACCCCTCCACAGGGGAGAAGGAGGCAGACCTAGCAAGCAGTGGCAAGCAGGGGAAGCACTCACCTTCGCTGTCCCTCGCAGCCCCTCTTGCTCTCCCTCGGCCGCAAGGCCAGCACTTTGTCAGGGCGATAGCTCAGCGGGCTGCACCGCAGAGAAGGCTGTCCAGCGCCTTTCAAAGCCTCCCCCGCCATCCTTCAGCAGCTGCGGCAGCGCCAGGGAAGGTCTGGCCTGGAGGAAACGAGCTGTGGCTCCTGGAAAGCCAGACTCTATCCTGAGGAAGACACTTCTCTTGGCTCCTGTGTGGGCCTAACTGTGACTAACTGTCCCCTCAGTGGCTCTTGGTAGGCAACCAACTTCTGTCAGCATAACCCCCTCTCCTGCCCACTGCCATCTTGGCCACTTTCCTGTCAGAATACATTTAACCGGCTCTATCTCCTTTTTGGCTCAACCATGGCTGGCTGGCTAATGAGGTGGGCCAGCGACCATCAAACCGTTCTCTTCAACCCCCTGCTATGTGGCTGACTTTCCCCTAGGGTTGCCAGTCTCCAGATGTGACCTGGAGATCTCCTGCTGTTACAGTTGATCTCCAGATGACAGAGATCAGTTCCCCTGAAAAAATGGCTGCTTTGGAGGGTAGAATTATCCCCTGCTGAGTCCTTCCATCCCCCCCAATGCTGCCCTCCATAGGATCCACCCCCCAAATTTCCAGGTATTTCCCTAATCAGAGGTGGCAACTGTCCTTTCTCCCCAGTGCCTGTTGCTAGGCAACCAGGTTCTGTCAGTAAAAGGCCCTTTCCACACCTATTTTGGCCTTTGGGAGAAAACTCATTGGATACGGTCTTGATAGGGTTGTCAACTCCAGGTGGGAAATTCCTGGAGATTTGAGGGATGGAGCCTGGAGACGGTGAGGTTTGAGGAGGGGTGGGACCTCAGACAGGTGCAATGCCATGGACTCCACCTTCCAAGCCAGCTATTCCCTCATGGCTAACCACTGTTGCCAATCTCCAGGTGGGGGCTGGAGAACACTCAGAATTACACCTGCTGTCTAGGAGGGAGGGGGAGGAGATGAAAAGCTGAAGCCAGGAGGCAGATATCGGCAGGTTGACAGTAGGCTGGGAGGGGGTGGTTGCCAACTCCAGGTGGGAAATTCCTGGATATTTGAGGAGTGGAGCCTGGAGAGGGCGAGGTTTGAGGGGGGGGGGACTTCAAACAGCGGGGTGCAATGCCATAGACTTCACCCTCCAAGCCAGGCATTCTCTCATGGGAAACCATTGTTGCCAATCTCCAGGTGGTGGCTGGAGATCACTCAGTATTACACCTGCTCTCTAGGAGGGAGGGGGAGGAGATGGAAAGCTGAAGCCAGGGGGCAGATAACAGTAAGCTGATGGTGGGCTGGGAGGGAGATAGGGTTGCCAACTCCAGGTTGGGGAATTTCTGGAGATCTGAGGGGTGGAGCCCAGAGAGGGTGAGGTTTGAGGAGGGGTGGGACCTCAGACAGGTGTGATGCCATAGACACCATCCTCCAAGCCAGCCATTCCCTCATGGGGAACCATTGTTACCAGTCTCCAGGGGAGGGATGGAGTTCATGCAGAATTACAACTGCTCTTCAGATGGCAGAGATCAGTTTCCAAGGAGAAAATGGTGGACTCTCTGTCATTATACCCTGCTGAGGTGGCCACAGCAAATTGACGCTGAGTGCCCAAGACCAGGGCATTCTCCCAGAGCCTCTTCCTAGATCTCGTTGTATTTATTTCCACAACTGGCCTTATTCCTAGTAACAGATAAAGAGAACTAGACATATCCATGTCTCTAACTCTCAATGTGGCACCACCTTTGAGGGAGGACTCATTGAGGCCAGGGTTGGTAGTAATGATTGGGTGACTTCCCATCATGTGACTTGCATGATTCATGCAGACCAAGCTATATGCTGGTGTTTGACAGCAGCCACCTCACAAAAGCCACGGTGGTATAATGGTTAGAGTTTCGGATTAGGATCTGAAGACCCAAGTCCAAATACATGCTCAGAAGCTCACTAGGTGACTTTAGTTCAGTCTCAGACTATCAGCCTACTCTATCTCATAGGGTTGCTGTGAGAATATAATGGATAGGAGAATGATGCAAGCTTCTTTGGGTCTCAATTGTGGAGAAAGGCAGGATTCTGTTGAGTGCTGCTGGAATCAGGCCTCCTGTTTGATAAACAAGCGTCAGTAGTGGCTAGCGGTGTCTTTCACCAGCTTTGGCTGGTGAGCCAGCTGTGGCCCTTCCTGAGCGGGAAGGATATTACCATTGTGGTGCATGCCCTGGTAACATCTACGTTAGACTACTGCAATGTGCTCCACATAGGGCTACCATTGAAGACTGTTTGGAAATGTGCAAGTTTCTCAATAGAGCCAGGGGACAGTGTGCAGATTTGAAAACAGCAGGGAGTGAATTTAAAACTGCTTCTCCCTGCCTGCTTTGGGCACAAACAGAAAGCTGCTGTAGTGTGCATGGGAGGCACAAAAGTCTCAGTGCACATGTGATAGAAAGCCCTTGTGCTGTTCCCTAACAAGCACTTTGTAATGTGTAGCTGGAGCCTCAGCCCTCCTGAACTCATGTATTTGTCAAGCATACTAGCATTGCTTGGCAGTTCCTTTACCCAGGGGTGCAGCCAGACAATTTTGGTTGGTGGGGCACTGGGAAATCCTGTGGGGCACTTGCTCATCCTTCCAAACTAGATGCTCAGGTAGCAAGTTTTTTTTTTTAAAAAAACCCAACTAACAGGATAAACATCGCTCATATTATATGGGACTTACTTATACAAAACGTACAGAAAATGACACAGCAAATAATACCATACAAGAAACTTGAAGGGTGGGGGAAAGGCGAGGATAAGAGTCAGGCATTCAACAGAGATGGATTTTTGGGGGGTTTTGGCAAAGGAATGGATGTCTGGAAAAGTAATCTTGCCTTCCTGCTTAAGGAATGAAGTGCCCCAAAAGGGGGTTTGAAAACAAATTCCAAACGGCCCAAAAGACAAGAGGCGGTGGCCCTTTTCCACAAATGCCTCCTTCGCAAGCCCCATCCCCATTACCTGGCCCAGGAGAAATACCCCAGGCGGCGGCGGCGGCGACTGCCACCTCCACAGAGCTGGATTAGCAATAGATGAGGCAGGAAGGCCTCATTACAGTCATGTGACCCAGTCATGTGACACCAGCTCATGACTGGGTCACATGACTGCAGTGAGGCCTGCCTGCCTCATCTGCCCGCTTGCTCGACATGGGGGAGAGAACGAACCAGCAGATTGGTGCAATAAATACTTGGTGAGACAGCTAACAAGCACTCCAGCCACGGTCCAAGCTGCACAGCCTCTGCCTCCATGCCCACTGCAGGCCAGCAGGTAAGGGCATGGCTGGGGGCAGCAGGAGTTGTAGGGCCTGGGCCATGAGTGATGGGACACATGCCCCTAAGTGCCCCATCATGGCTACGTGCCCCATCATGGCTACGTGCCTCTTGACCACCCTTTCTGACCTAGCTGGACTTCACTAAGCCTGGCCTAGAATACTAGGAACATGCCTAATTATGAATGTCAAAAACCTGAACTTTAAATAGGGCTAGAAAGTTATTTGCAGCTGGTGGTGAAAATACTGCAATATGAATCAAATATGATCATACGATCCTTGGCATGGACATTAGCTAGTATGAATGAGACTTATGGGATTGGTTAATGTCTGCAAGGGTGAGGAATTGATTTAAAAAGACAACTGATTCCAATTAACTTCTAAAAGCCATTGAGGAGATACCAACCCAATTGATAGATTCTTTTGAGGTCTTGGTCAGTTCCTGGAATAAGACATTGACCTGGGCTATTGACACAATTACTCCTAGATGTCCTCTCCCATTCTATAGATCTGAAGCTGCTTTCTAAGGAATTATTGAACTTGTTAGGATGACAGAGCACAAATGGTAGACTATTCAGACCAAATCCCATTTGAAGAGGCAGTGCTGGTTGCATTGAAATTTTAGCTCTCCATAAGTATCACATCCAGCAGACCTATTCCAGATGGTTAAAGAGGGTCTGGTTATGAGGACCATCCTCAGTCCCTATTCTACCAGCAGCCCTAGATGTTTACAGGACATCACTATCGGGGTTTTCCTGACAACATTCTGCTCACCGTCATTACAGAATTCCTATACTTCAACATTCCACATAACAAGAGGCTACAAACCATCAAGAATGCCACAGAAAAGCCAGTTGTTCTGTATGACTTTATTTTCATCTACAGCTATTTCAGATGTGGCTATGCCCTGTGTTTTCAAGTCAATGGGACTGTGGTGGGTATCCTTCTAGTTCCACAGCATAGTTACGGCAGAATTACAATAAGGGTTCCCCAGAAGCAGACCACCTCTCCTATAGCTGAGGTTCACTGATGATATCATTATCATCTAGATACAAAAGATTGAGACCCTTGAAAATTCCACCAAGGTTTTCCACCTTAGGGTTGCCAGCCCTCAGGTCCAGGCAGGGGTTCCCCCACCTCTGGGGGCTCCAATCCACCACCAGCGATTCGAATTGCTGTGAGGAAATCAACCCTGTGCGTCACGGCCCCTACCCAGCTTGCAAAAAGACTCTTTAAAAGGTCTTTTTGCAAGCGGAGCTGCGACTGGCAACAGCCCCTCTCCCTCCCTGCTGAAACATTTAAAAGGTCCTCCATCTGATCAGCAGGCCACATGCTCCCCACCGATCAGCTGAAGCCCTTTAAATCTCTACAAGAGGGGAGGGAGAGGGGTGGCTGTGACTTGGGGATGGGGCTTGGAGACATCCCCACTCACCCCTGCAACACCCCCCAAATCCCCCTGCCAGAGCGACAAGGGGATCTGGCAACCCTGTTCCACCTTACCATCAAGGTAAACTTGGATCACTCCATATATCAACAGACACCAATATATAATGACATAATTAATACAAACACCACTTTGTCCTGGAAAATTACTGAATATTACCCTTACCTACATGCTTCAATACCATCCACAAGATCAGTTGACTATAGACAAGCCCGATAGACATAACCACGTCTGCACCAGTCCTTCAGGCAGGGACAGATACCTTCAAAGTTTACACTAAGCATTCCTAGAATTACAGTATCCAGTTGCAGACAGATGGACAAGGTTACTCATGAGGCTAAAGTCATCCCAGGCCACACCAAATCTTTTAGCAACAGTTCTAGGGTCCCAGTCCAAAATCAAAGTCCATTAGCACAGTCCAGAATCACAGTCCAAAAGGACTCCAAGGTTAAGCAGCAAGATTCCAAGAACTTAAGCAAGGCAAGCAACTGATAATCTCATCAGCAGGACTGCAAACAAATTGAATCCACACTGGCTGAAGCCTTTCTTCAGCCTTATATATGGAGCTCTGTACAGCTGTTGCTGGGTCCCACATTAGGCTTCTCCTCACAAAGAGAGTCAGTGCTCTTACTGATGAGGAGTACTGAGGCCAGATCCTAGGGTGACTTATCTGTCTCTCCAAATAGAGAGGAGGCCTTGGGATGCCAGACATGTGGCAGCCCAAGGCCTTCCCTCTACACTTGGTCCATGCCTCAGCCCTAGACCTTCACAGGATAACCCAGGAGAAACAAATACTGGAGAACACTGGTTCTCCCCTATATTTAGACATTTCTAGCACATCATCAAGGATATATGACTTCTAGAAGATGTTTGTTCCCTCCCACAGTCCTTGGGGGATTGACAAGGTCCTTACTTGAGGACCTCCATCTTGAAACAACTACTCACCAGCAACAACAGTTCACCCAATACCAAGAGTACCCTTGTAACAATTACAAGAGTACCCTTGTAAATTCCAATACCAGCTCTGGCTCCAAATACACTTAACTCAAAAGATACTATCATAGGACCCAGCATCAATCGTACCATCAAGGGTGCATTCCCCTGTACGTCCTCTAACTTCATATATTTGCTTCCATGAACTAGCAAGGCTCTTATTACCACCGTCCACCCAGCGGTTCGAAAGCTTCGGCAAGTAGATAAAATGGGTACCACTCCTTAGAGAGGGTGGGCACACCAAAAAAAAAACCTGGTGGGGGAGGTGTTAGCCAGCGACCGGAATGCTTAGCTCGCAAGATTGAAAGCCTAAGAAAAAAATCTCTTCGACTCCGAGAAGCCTGTAATGGGCCGTTCTGGCCAGACAGTGGCAGTGCGGTGCTGCAAGACCTGGAGAAGCTGACGTCATCTAGCTGAGCCGAAGTGAATATGCCGACGGAACACGTCTGACCCTGCAGCTGAACCAACCCTCGCCTACTGTGAATGTGTGCGATTAAAAAGATATATGTTGTCCTCCCTTACCCCCATAAATCATTGTTAGTCTCGCGTGAATGAGTAACTGTAAATCGCTCAGAGCCAGCAAGCTCTGCAGGATTGAGCAATTAATAAATTGAAAGATTATTATTATTATTATTTGCCAAACTGGAATTTTGCTTTGCTAATCCATTAACAGTTGGTGATAATCTATACACACTTATTTACCTTTTGTTCATCTGTGCAACATTATGCAACACACCTAGTGTAATGTGCAGTAGTGCAGTAACTATATCCCCTTCCCACAGCTTGTAATACTGCCTACTGAATACACCTGACAAAGTGCACTCTGGCTCATGAAAGCTTATGACACACAATAAATATGTTAGTTGTTAAGAATCCCACAGGCTCTTTGCTGTTATTCCTTAGGAAAATGACTTTAAAATGGTTCATCTTACTCTCCTTTTCCCTCACACATTCACTCAACTATAAAACAATTTCCTGAACAATATCACCAGAAACTTCCTTTTGTTTACCTTGGTTCTTGTCACTCCTTTCTCATTCCCACCAGCACTAAGATATGAAACTATTTCCTTAACAATATACCAAGAATGCCATTTGTCTACTAAAGATTCTTATTCAACAATCAGAACCATGCTGTTAATAGTGGAACCCCTTCTATGTAGTGATTATCCAGTTCTAATTGACCTCTCTTATCTGGCAAATTTAGCTTCATCCTATAGTTTATAAGAATCAGTACTTGTAAACATGCAGCAAAATTCAAACCTTCTCTCATGGTGTCTTTCTTTCAAAATAAAAGATGTCACACACCATACCAAAATGTTCCCCCAGAGCACTCACACTGTGTACAGTTGTTCTATAAATTGGAGGGATGCCAAACTAATAATAAAAATATATATATTTAATGAAGAAGGGTAATCTGTGTTTAGCATCTGCCTCTGAGAAAATTCTTGCCTCCCTATTGGCTATAGGATGAAGCAGCAGGTAAAGAAACTTCATTTGGCCATGAGCCAATGGACAATGAGGTAAACCCCTCCCTAGCCTTGAAGAAGAACAGGAGCTGTGCAGCACTTGAAATCACTATTGTGGGAAGTGAAGGACTTTGTGGTGTCTCTTAGCTTCAGACTCCAGAGGGGGGCAACAGAGAGTCAGAGTGATAGATAAGTCAGGGCCTGTACATCCCTTCCTTTCTACTGCTCTGATGCTTCCTCTTTGATGTGTAGATTGCTTCTCTCAGGGAACCTTCCTTCCTCCCGGCTACCCTCTTTCTCACCCTCCTCTCTCCATCTTGCTACCATGAGAGAAGGACATGTGTGACGGACTGTCTAGGGCTAATGCCTAACAGAATTCTGTGGAGAGAGTCAGTAAAGAAATGACAGTTGGGAATTGACAGATGAAGAAGAGGCAGTTAAGCATGGACTGTGGGCTGGGAAGGAGGCAAAAGGAGTGAAAGGATCCGAGAGGATCCCCATTCAAGCTGAAAAGGATAATTCAGTTAAGCGAGGTAATCCCTGCCCAATGAAAATGGAGATAGCTCTTAAAAGAGGAGTGATCCCTGATCTGTGTATATAACAGGATTTTGGAGACTTGGTTGTATGTTTCTGCCTTCTAGACTTTAAGAGTCTGTGAAACTCAGAAACTTATGCTTGAGCATTTAAGCGGACACTGAAAAGAAAGCCTCTTTCAAAGTTTTAAAACACCTTTCTGAATAGCAGGAACACTTATTTGTTGGCAACAAATTATCTGGAGTTAATGTGATTACAAAGTTACCTCAGTTTTATTATCAGTTCATCTCATACATCCTACCCCTGATTCCACCTGACCTTTCCTCCTCTAAATTAAATAAAACATTTTCTTTATTTTGAACTTTCAAAAGCCCCTTGTGTGCCATTTCAGAAGCTGAATATAAGATGGCAATTGTGTGTCTTCCCTCGGTTCTGTGGGTTGGGCCAGCATATCTCTCTGTCTGTCTGTCTGTCTGTCTGTCTGTCTGTCTGTCTGTCTGTCTCTCTCTCTCTCTCTCTCTCTCTCTCTCTCATATATACATATACATACATATATATACACACACACACACACATATATATATAATATACACACACACATATACATACATATATGTGTGTGTGTGCGTGTGTGTGTCTAGGTGGGACAGCCATAGACAGACAAATAAGAAGAAAATAGATAAAGGGGCTGCTTAGCAAGAAAGAAAAAATGGGAAATCCTGTGCATGAGGGAGGGGAAAGTGTGAGACTGCCATGACATGCTTTCTGTATCTTTATCCATCCTAGGTAGTTAGACTAGATTAGAAACCTATCTCTAATCCATCCTGTCTAGAACAGAATTCATTACAATAAAGGACTTATGTTAGTTTGCTAAGATAAAAAAGGCTCCATGTGTGACTTTATTCTCCAAGTGTGCACCCCACCTCCCTGGTAATTCCACTGTGCTATGTGCCTTGAGCATCTGCTAATCTAATATTCCATCAGTTTTGGCCTGTTGAGCCAGGAAAGCAACTGAGCCAAGAACCACCTGCATTATGGCACACTTTCAGCAAAGATGACATGCAGCCACAAAAACGTGGAACAGAGCCACATGCAGCATCAGAAACCACCACCACCCCTTAATTCCATCACAGAAATAGGAGGGAAACCAAAGTTCTCTCACAGATATATAATTTTCTTTTAAAATGCAGTGGGGGCTGGGTGGCAGCTGCGACTGAGGCAAGGGAAAGGGCACCAATATGGGCAGGATCTTCAAACATGCTCTGTCCATATGGCATGCAATGGCATTTTGGCTGCAATCTTTCCAAAAAGATCATATCAGATTCTGTTTGGGAAAGCAAATCAGAGGAAATTCCAAAAAGTGGATTATTAAGGGATGGTGACATGTGGATGCTAAAAACAAACAAACAAAGAAAAAGAGCTACCATCCTGGATGCCTAACTGGAGAAAAACCACTGTTATAGAAGCAACCTTCTCCGCTAGCTATCAGAAGTCACTGAAAGTTGGAGGGAAGGGACTGCCTTATTTTCCATGCGTTTTCCATCTGCCATTAAAAGTTCTCCAAGTCTTTCCCCCCAAAGTGTAACACACCAGCTGGGGCCAATTAAGAACCACTGATCTAAGTTAAGCCTATCTCAGTTCTTTCCTTTACCACATTTGTTTGTTTATATTCTCTCCCCCCACCCCCATCCGATATTAATTAGGTGATTTGAGCTCCTTGTTTGGAAATTTCCATATCTGCTTAGCTTGCATCTTTTCCAGATCAGATGATAAAAAGAAGTATTAAGGCTAGTAATACAAATATCAGTATGCATAACTGAACGTGTATTTTATTTTGTCGTGTACTGTGTTGCTCTTTGTTAGCCATGTTAGAGCCACTAACTGCTCTAGCCATCTCTGTTTATTGAACTAATTTTTTTAGTAGTCCAGTCCTTGTCTAGTTTAAAAAAAAAAAACAGCTACAAGCAATGGAGACCTTAGGAAAGCTTACAGGGACTGGAAAAACAATTTTCCATATTCAGGGCATGATTGATCTTGGTTGATCATTGTAGTATCCTGTTTCATAAATCCTTGTTTTCCACATTATTCTGAAGATCCTGTCCTTTCTTCTTAATACTCTGCATTAATCTTACTTTGTTAACTATGCATTTTACTATTCTTTTCTCATTTATATTGTGAAACAGAAATTATTTCTGCTGGGGCAGTATGGATTGGGCTATCTGATAATTAAGTTTACAGCTACGGGTTTCCAGTTTCTTGTACTTAGATGAGCACATAAAACCATTAAGACTAGAAAGTTCTTAATACAATGAATACACTTACAGGGCAATCCACAACACTTCTAACTCCACTGAAGTTAATGAGCTTGGAAGGGTGTAACTCTACTTATGACTGCACTGTTAGCAAAGCACCACCAAATGCCTTAGGCATGCAATAGACAAAGTAGAAAATACCAAGGCTCATGAACCAATATAACATGGAGAAATTGATTCTATGCTCCAAGTATAGAAACGGACACATGTTTAGTAGAAGTTCCCCTAGTTCAGTGGTTGTCCAACTGTGATCAGGACTCAAAAGCAGGATGTGACTGTCTCACATGTGGGTTGTGACCAGGGCTCTAGTCGGGGGGGAGCTCTCAGGTACGGAGCTCCGGAAGAGAACCTCTAGGGGGCGGGGCAGTCACGTGGTGAAGCCCCGCCCCCTTCTTTACCCCGCCCTCTGCTTCGATCCTCATTCCGTTTGGGAATGAGGATGAAGCAGGAGGGTAAGTAGCCGGGCCTTCTGACACACTTCCGGTGATGTCAGGGGGTGTGGCCTTCTGTCACTTCCGGTGATGTCAGGGGGCGTGGCATATGCAAATAAGTTATGCTAATGAGTTATGCTAATGAGCTTCGGCAGCTCTTTTTCTACAACAAGACCCCTGGTTGTGACACAGGGAAGGAAAGGAAACAAAATGCCAAATTAATAGGCCACCTAGTGAGTTTATGGCCAAGATGCTATTTGAACTGGTAGCTTCCTAGGTCAGAGCTCATTGCAGTTCTTTCTTTTTCATTGCACTATTTAGTGGATTCAGTAAACAATGTCTCAATCAACTGTATGCCTCCAAGAAAGAAATCATATCACTGTTTTCCTGATACTGCATTGTTTTTAAGTTATACAAATGATGACATACCAAGAGAGTGTGGCAGGATGAGCATTCTTTTATGTATTTTGGAAGACTTTCCCCTAAGACATTTAATATTGCTGAGCAATCTAATTTTATTGGTACCTGATGGATACACCAATCTCATATACCGTTCAGGTAGTTAATATAGTGGGTATGGCTCTATGCACATGTATAATATTTTTGGTGTTTCAATCAGTTTCCTTCCCCCCCCCCACTCCAAGTATACTAAACTTCCCCCTTGAAAACATTTTCAAGAGAATCCAATAGAGTACAATGCAATGGAAAAAGAAAGCAACATTGCATGTGGATCCCATAGCAAGTGGTTTGCCCTCTCGCCTGAGCCATCTAGAGTGGTATGCTCCATTCAGACTTTAGAAGTTTGTTTCCTATCCTTTATAGGACTAGCTTAGGTGAGTTAGCCTTCAAGGCATCTGGTTACACAGGAATCCTTATGCCAGCTTTGCTCAAGTCCATGTAATCTGTCCTTCCACGCTTCTGCTGTCTCCTGTTTTAGAGGGATATGTTCCTGTCACTGCTGTTTGGCCCCCTGTGCCACAAAGGGCCACCTGTCTACTACCTGTGTCATTGAAGACTGTACAAAGGTAGGACTGAAAGGCCTGTCTTAAGGACTAAAATACTATCACCAACTATCTCAATCCTGGCCAGTGTGTGATGCAAAAACAAGAGGAAAGCAGTTGGAGCTTTGCATGCCTCCGTCTGAACTGTCTTGTCATTATGCTTATGCTTCTGTCTCCCATTTTAGTTACACCTCCCTTTGATCCAAAGGAAAAGACAAGCAACAGGGTTAAGCTCAGCAGAATTAATAAACACATCATTTCATATCCCTTAAAATATCCATTTGCATCCCTTCCTTCTTTCACATGTCATTGCATCATTCTGTTTCAACCTCTCTTTTCCCACCCACAAGAATGATATTAATACCACAGGCTGCAAAATATGTAATTGTTCTAACTAAAGTGCAATTGCTCTGAACTAATGGCTGCAGTCTGTCACACATAACTCCTCTGCCGATGTCATAGACAGCAATTTTGGCTGCTCTGTGTCTAACAGTAAATGCAGAAGTAAAACAAAAATGGAATTTGAGGGTTTGCAGAATCCTTTCCCATTAATTGTGTAACAAGCCCCAAGAATAAAGTGGCACAAAAGTTTGAAAAGATGGCAATTATTTCTTGGATGTCTATTAAGTTCCTCTAGCCAGTCATTTACTGTTTTATATGCTATACCAGAGATGATCACAGGCATCTAAAAATAACCTTCCATCATAACAACATGTGCTGATGATGGCATCCCTAGATCATGGAGGAGTATTCTTGGTAAGTTTGCTACTTGGATTTGATTGATAACTTTTGCAACCATTAGTGTGTTTGTGTGTGTTGGGTTTTTTTGTCTCCCTCCCAAATACCACATATCAGTGATGCTTTCTTTCTTTAAAACCAAGACTCTGTACACTTTCCTACAGAGCAGTGAAGTGTTTGATGTTTACAACTGTTGGGTTAATAAAACAGAATTTATGGGCACCGGCTGGTCTGGAAAGACTAGCTGCTGTGAGCAAAAGTTTATCTCCCCCTCCTTGACTATTCAGATTGTTCATCTAGAAATCAAAGAGCTCTCATAGTTATGTGGCACCTACCGATACAATTAAATTTGGTTTGTTCTTTCTCGTTTTTAAAACAGGTTTGTAACTGTGGCCACAACTACTGTATCCTGACATTTAACTGTGTACAAAAAAGGACTGAAGTAATTATTTTGTATCATGCCTATTGTATGTATGAGGAAATGTGAGCTATTTCTCTGAAGCAATTAAATTCTTCAAGAGCAATCCTGACTATCAGATTTCACAAATGTGCATGATTTGGACACAGTAGGGATGGATATAAGGATTCCCTTCTGCTGAATGAGGAATGCTGTACAGAAAAAGAAAGCTTCCTCCATCTAATGGAAAGGAGGGCTTAGATTCTACCCACAGTATTAATATGTAGTAACAGTTGTATATAAAAAGAGAAGTACACTATCTACATTTACCTACTCTGATCCCAGTTGGCTGCAAAAAGCAAAAGTATCTTCCGACCATAGTGATCTCTGTTTTCCAGGACTCCAGGAAATCCATCAATCAGAGCCCGTTTGATCCCTGGATCATCAGCCTTGAAATTTTTGAACATATCCAGGTTCATTTGACGGTACTGAAAGTACTGAGCCAGTAACCTGAAGGCATCTGTTTGGTGAAACTTTCTGGCTCGGAGAAACCTCAAGATGAAGGCATCATCTGTACGTAAAAATCCAATGTCAGGCCTTGTGATGATCATATCCCTGACTTGTTGGATGTCCTGGTGCAAAACATCTGGGTTTTCATTGAGCTCCAGGCGGGCTTTCTCTATAGTCTCTGGACTGAGTCCAGCATGTAAATGAGTCATCTTTGTAAAAGTCTCGATTCCAAATACTTCAGATGTATGATTAGCAGATAAGCTGGTCCCATTCAACTAGTAGTCTGTGAGAAGTATGATCCATTCATCTGCTTGAATTATATTGAAGGGCACAACTGGTAGTTGTTTTCCACATTCATGCAAAGCGGTCTCACATTCAGTCCATATTCAATGGAACAATCCAACAAAGTAGCCACTTGCGTGATCATTCACTGTAAAACAAACACAAAAAGCACAGATTACTTGTGTGCAAATGGTGCATGTATTAAGTCATTTTCCACGGTAGGTGCTTTCTTCTTTATTGTTACTGCCAATCTGATCAAAATTTAAAAACTCCAATCTCACCTGTTTTAGAATGGGATAGTTAGTGCAATGATATCATTATATATCTTGCATCATAATATAAAGGCATTATGAACACAGCCTGATGAATTTATAATTGGACAGAGCCTTTAGCACTGCCGAAATTGCACTGATTTCATGTTATATTACAATTCCATATTTAATTGAATGCAGATAATAATGGAAGACATTGAGAGATCCATCCAGATAGGGCAGTGCTAGTCTCACAGCAGAAGATCATATCCAGTGCCAGCCTGAAGAAGCAATGCCAAAAAACTTTTTTGTGTATTAGCACAGAACTCCATTACAGATGAGACCACAATTTTTGAAGAGTCACACTCACAGTATTAAAAATGACCACTAGTTAAATAGGAGGTTGTTCACATATTAGGCTACTAATACTGCTTGTATCAAATATAAATTCACCTTAAAGTTACATGCAGGCTGTGTGAACATCTATAGTCTTCAAGTGCCCTTTGTACAAGTTATCTTTCAGATGATATAAAGAAGTGCTACCGGTCGGTACAAATCTCACATCCATAGCAATGCTTGCAAAAGGAACCTGCAAAAAGACAGCCAGTGTAGCGCCATAACTAAACTGCTGGATTTGAACACTGGAAATATGGTTGCACATCCTTAGTTAGCTAGGCCTGTTGAATAGCCTGTTCTGAACTGGGTGATCCAGACTACCCCAGTCTCCTCAGATCTCAGAAGCGAAGCAGGGTCGACCCTGGTTAGGATTTGGATGGGAAACCAGCAGGGAAGTCCACGGTTGCTCTGCAGAGGCCGGCAATGGCAATTGGCAAACCACCTCTGCTGGGTTGCTCTGCAGGGGCCGGCAATGGCAAACCACCTCTGCTCATCTCTTGCCTTGAAAACCCTACAGATTTGCTGTAAGTTACTTGCAGCTTCATGGCACTTTCCACCATCACTGAATGGCCTTCCACAAGTCAAACTTTCAGCCAAGTTCACCTTAGAAGCTTGTTCTAAGGCTAAAATTACAGGATGTACAGTAACCAATGTGAGTCTGAATCCAAGACACCCTATTCTTCAATATCATTTTTATAACTCATCCTAACTGGAATACAAACAATAGTTGGTAATATTAGAAAGTGTTAGGATCTCTCCATTATTTTGATACCTCTCTGATTGATTCAGAGGTCAAAGTGAGAAGGTGAGGGAGGAGAGAAATTGAGGCTCCCTCTACACATTGGAAGTCCTTGTGTTCCCTGGGAAATAACATGAGGACTTTGTGTCACATGTGTTTGGAAGTTTTGTGCCTCCCGTCCCAAACACACACCAGCTCTTTCCTGTTTGTGACCAAAATGTGCAGGGAGAAGCAACTGAGGTCTCTAACCCACCCGCCCCCACACTATTTTCATATCTGCAGACTGGTCCATGGAGCCACTATTATTTCTATGGTAAAAATCACATTACTTACATGGCTATATGTAAGTTTCATGACAAAGCCAATAGGGACTCAATGGGGTGGTTTGTGGATGTGAAAATGGCATTGGGGGGGGGGAAGCTAAAGCTACTTCTCCCTGCATGTTACAGTCACAAACAGAAAAAAGCCTGTACACATCTGGGAGGCACAAAACTGCCATCCCTCGTGTAATCCACAGTCCTCATATCGTTCCCCCAGCAAACACTAGGACTTTGTAATGTGAAGATGGAACCTAACTTGGCAGATTTGTAATTGACAGGGACATTCCCTACTCAACAGAATCACACACAGACCTTGCCACCAAAAAGATTGCACTGATAGCTCTGTCCTTCCAAAGTGCTGTCTAGTTTGGAGTTAGGACTTTGATTTAGTCCTATAGAAACACAAATTGTAATGTGCATTGGTTGATATATTTTTTTGCTAGGCAAATGTTTTGGCATATAGGCGGGCAGTGGGGGCGTGATGGGGGAGTGGAGGCACATGCCACACTTGTCCACTCCAGTGATAGGCAGCAACTGCTATTAGACAAACATAGGCAAAGATTTTGCATACATATGCTGGCCATTCAGCTCAACAGGGCTGAAGGCTATTCCCACCCCCACCCCAGGTGACTGGTAGCATCTGCTGTGCTGACTTAATTTGTGTGCACTGCAATCAGTAATACACAGAAAGAAAGGCAGAGGCTAAGGCCAAACCAGATAAGATGCAAGAAAACCACTGATGAAGATGTTTGTGATATCTTCTTTAATTTCATTTAAAAGCAGTTGCATTGTTTCCCTAAGTAAAATTGCTCTCCCCAGCTGCTATTAAGCCTCAGTAAGGAACAGAGACAGGCAAACCCCGGTGTAAAGAAAGTGTGGGGGGGCAGTGTTCCCTCTAAGCTGAGTTAGTGTGAGCTAGCTCACAGTTTTTTAGCCTCCGACTCACAGATTTTTGTCTTAGCTCAGGAAGGATGGCTCAAGGGCAAACTAATTAATGCAGCAGCCAAATCCCTTGCTCACAACTTTAATGCCAGTAGCTCACAAAGTAGAATTTTTGCTTGGAAGACTCCACAGCTTAGAATGAGCATTGATGCATTGGGGAGGGGGTGTCTGATCAATTTTCAAACTGGAATGAACAGGTGAGGGCAGCTAAATCCTGACCCTTCCTATACCTTGGCTCACGATGCACTATTTCATTTCACCATTTTTCTCCTATCCTGGCTGGGCTGGGGAAAAATGCTGCTGGACTGTAAGAAAAATGTTCCAAGTGTTACAGGGCACTAAGATAAAGCCTGGAAAGTGGAGGGATTTAGCTAACCTCACCTGCTCTTTATTTATTTATTAAATTTATACTCCGCCCTACCCTGCAAGCGGGCTCAGGGCGGCTTACATAATTGGTCTATAGGTGACTGTACATTCACATAAAAACAATTTAAAATTCAATACAATAAGATAAAACAAAAACTCATAAAGTGCTACTACTAATACATTGAATGCATAAGATGGCATGCTGAAATTACCATACAACCAGGCAGTTTTGCTCAATGATCTTCCGGAGCACAGTGGTAGCGGCCAGATGTTAGTACTACGGGCCGGCTCGTTGGTGGTTGGGGGGGGCTCCTAGTTGAAAGCCTGGTGGAAGAGCTCCGTCTTGCAGGCCCTGCGGAACTGCATAAGATCCCGCAAGGCCCTGATCTCCTCCGGGAGCTCATTCCACCAGTGCGGAGCCGCCACCAAAAAGGCCCTGGCCCTAGTAGTGGCGAGCCTGGCATCCTTGGGGCCCAGTAGGGCCAGTCAGTTCTGGGATCCCGACCTCAGTGCTCTTTGGGGTATATATGGGAAAAGGCGGTCCCGCAGGTATGTCGGACCCTGGCCATATAGGGCTTTAAAGGTAAGCACCAGAACCTTGAAGCGAATTCAGTATGCTATTGGCAGCCAGTGCAGCGCCTTCAGCACAGGCTGGATGTGTTCCCATCTGGGAAGTCCCATCAATGGCCTGGCCGCGGCATTCTGCACCAGCTGCAGCTTCCGAATTTGCGACAAGGGCAGCCCCATGTAGAGAGCATTACAGTAGTCTAGCCTCGAGGTGACCGTTGAATGGATCACCATAGCCAGGTCATTGCGGCCGAGGAAGGGAACCAGCTGCCTGATCAGCCGAAGATGGTAAAAGGCTGACCTGGCAGTGGCTGCCACCTGGGCCTCCATTGTTAAGGAGGAATCCAGAACCACTCCCAGACTCCTAACCTCCGGCG
>NW_015168693.1:311170-319377 GCF_001447785.1 Gekko japonicus
TGACCAGTGCTGTCTCCGTCCCATGTCCCGGGCGAAAGCCGGACTGGAAGGTTATCTAACGTGGAAGCGTCATCCATCCTTTGTAACTGTAACGCCACCGCCCTCTCAATTAACTTGCCCAAATAGGGCAAGTTGGAAACCGGCCAATAGTTCACCAATTCGGCCAGGTCCAGAGACGGCTTTTTTAAGAGAGGGCGGACCGTCGCTTCCTTGAGCGCCCTCGAGAACAGCCCCTCCAAGATGGACTTGTTGATAATATCCCTTCGGGTGCCTCACAACCCTTCATGGCCAGCTTTAATAAGCCAGGAAGGGCACGGATCCAGGCTGCAAGTGGTTGGGCGTACAGTCAAGAGCAGTCTGTCAACTTCCTCCAGGCTGAGCAGGTCAAAGTAATCCAAAACTGACATCGAAGATGTGCTTGGGGCCTCGAGCTCACTTACTGTTTCAACTGTGGTGGGGAGGTCGCAGCGGATCAACAAGACTTTATCTGTGAAATCGCTCGCAAATGCCTCACAGCCAATGTCCAATTATCTAGCATTTGGCCTGCCCTGTGGCAGGGTTGTTATAGACTGAATCGTTCTAAATAATTGGGGTGGGCGCTAGCTCGTAGACGCAATCATAGCCGCAAAGTACTCTCTCTTTGTGGCTTTGACTGGCATCTCATAGGATCTCATAGGCGTCCTATAGGATGTTCTTGTAGCTTTGTCACGAGCATGGCACCACCATCTCTCTAGCCGTCGTAGCTCTCGCTTCATAAGCCGCAACTCCTGGATATACCGGGGGCAAGCCTAGAGCGAGGGCGCATAGGGCGCCTGGGAGTGATCTCGTCGATGGCTGCGGAGAGTTGGCTATGGCAGTCCTCCACAAGCTCATCCAGCAAGCCGCCAGGGGGCATCGGATCCTGTAGAGCCATCTGAAGCCGCATTGGGTCCATCTGGCTCCACAGGTGAGCTAAAATATGCTCGCCGCCTAAATAGGGTTGGGGCGGGATGTTCAGACAAGCCCCCAGGGCATGGTGGTCCAACCATGGGACTGCCATAGCAGTAACCCGGTCCACTGTTACCCCCGCCGCAAAGATCAAATTGAATATGTGCCCAGCTCGGTGAGTGGGGGCTGTTACATATTGGGGGAGTTCCAGTGCTGCCATGGATGACACCAGGTCCGCTGCCTGAGTAGAGGTCGCATCATCGGCATGGACATTGAAATCACCCAGGACTATCAGTCTAGGGTGTTCCAGTGTCCAGCCTGATACGGCCTCCATCAGGGACAGCAGGCTATCAGTCGGAGTGTTAGGTGGTCGGTACACCAGCCCAATCGCCAAACTCTCCCTGGCTTCTCATGCCAGGATGACTCAATGCCCGTGATCCTTGGCGGTGGGAGCACCCTGAAGGAGTAAGCCTCTCGAATGAACAGGGCCACTCCTCCCCCCCCGCCCCTTAGTCCGTGATTGGTGAAGGACCGAGAACCCGGGAGGAGCCAACTGGGAGAGAGCCACTGTCTCCCCATCTTGCACCCAGGTCTCAGTCACACATGCCAGGTCCATATCCCGCTCCAGCAGGAAGTCACAAAGGACCATGGTCTTATTATTTATGGACCTGGTGCTGTACAAGACCAATGACAGAGAGGCCCCACTGCCAACTACCTTTGGGATGGGACGTAGGCTGGAAAGGGGACCGAGCCTTCCTGTATCTCAGTCCCCTTCCCTTACATTTATGCCTAGTCCCACCGCTATACTTTCCCCGCCCCATGAGCACTGCTATCCCTTGGCCAGCCATCGCCACTAATGGTCTTCGCTAAGCCACAGACCACTAAAAGACTGTTTGGTAAGTGGCAATGTAGGGATACTATAGCAATTCTCTCTGCCGTGGTGGTCGTCCTAGATAGGCTTGAGAAACCTAAATTATCCTAACATAAATTAATTCTAATACTCTAACAATTTGGTGATAAAATCACTCTCATACACTGGTCAGTAAAAATATAAAGACCAGTGATAACATCCCACTTTGCCCAATGGCACTAACTATATATTCCCAAAAAAAAACCCATTTGTTAGATAGCAATTTCACTCAGAAACAACCAATAGGATAATTAGTCCCTAGTAATTAATTGATTAATCCCATACAAGTTCATTCCTCTACTTTAATCTGGCATGATTTTAATCTCTATTCATCCCTTCAGTTAATTACACACACATTTAGACCTTAATCAATAGCAATAGTTATCCTACTATAGTTACCCCCAACTAACCTCAACATCAAATTAATTATGATCTAACTCTCTAGGCCTCATAGTTCTAATGTTTGGTAGCTGCTTGTCACCTTCTCTAATCCATGTATGCACTCCAGTGCAGCGTCTCTGATTGCTTTCCTGCGCTGTTATAAGGCAGGTCTCTTTTTCAAGTCCTGAAAGATTTCTTCAGTCGTGGACTCCCCCGTCGCATCTCCAACGCGCCCTGTGGCCCTTGGTTGTAATTCCTGCCTGCCAAGGCCCTGATGGATCTTGCTGCCAGCTGGTTGGTTTTGCACGGCTGGGCTGATCTCCAGAAAGGGGGGGGGAGAGCCTCTCCCGAGCCCTCCAGCCAGAAAACAGTGCCGTCACACCCGCAGAAGCTGCAAGCAGCAAGCGAGCGGGCAGCAAGGACAGCCTACAACAGAGCACAAAGGCAGGCATGACTGTCTCAGAGAGCAACCGCAGCATCCCAGAACGTGGCTAGTGAGTGGGCCAAAGAGAAGCCAGCGACCGCTGGCCGCCCCTCCGCTGTCAACGCACTCACCCAGCAAGTCCGACGAGCCGCCTCGCTAGGACAGAGAAGATCTATCACCTCCATACACATGAACAGTTGTACTCATTCATGAGGATTACTGTAGTATCTGTTATTTTGAGCTGGGTTGGCAAATGTCTGTCTATGCCTGTTGTGCAAGTGTGAATGCTAACTTTAGAAATCTGCACCCTATAAACTTACAGTCTGGTTCCAGTATGTAGATGATACCTTTATCATTTGGAGCCACAGAGAGGTAAAGTTGAAGGAGTTTTTAGACCACCTCAACAACATACAATTCACCATGGAAAAAGAAATCGAGGGTAAACTCCCATTTCTAGATATCATGGTCATCCGCAAAGCTAACCTTCAATTAGGTCACAAGGTCTACAGAAAACCAACTCACACGATTGTTATTTACACAAAAACTCCAATCACCACCCTTGGCAAAAAAGAGGCATAATCAAAACATTAGTATACCGTGCAAAATGGATATGAGAACCGCACTTTATCAATGATGAAGTAAATCATCTAAACCATGTACCTCAAGCAAACGGCTACTCCAAGAATGAAATCAGAAAGGCAATTAAACCAAAGGTAAAACAAATGACTGAGAAAAAACAGTCTCCCACAGGAAAAGTGTTTTTGCCATATATCAAAGGAATCACTGATCAGATGGGAAAACTTATGAAAAAACACAACCTACAAACAGTATTCAGACCCACCAGAAAAATACAACAGATGCTACGATCTGCAAAAGACAAAAGAGACACCCTCACTTCTGCAGGAGTATACCGCATACTTAGCAGTTGTGGACAGGTTTACATCAGGAGCACACAACATAGCATCCAGACAAGAATAAAAGAACATGAAAGACACTGCAGATTTGGCCAACCTGAAAAATCAGCAGTGACTGAACATAGCCTAACACAAACAGGACACAGTATCTTATTCCAAGACACTGAAATGCTGGACAACACATCCAGTTACCATGTCAGATTACACAGGGAAGCCATTGAAATTCATAAACATAAACACAATTTCAACAGGAAAGAAGAGTTTAAAAATAAATAGGACATGGTTTCCAGTCCTGAAAAACACAAAATTCTCCACATCTTACAACGGCACTACAGATAAGATTAGAATTTCAACAGCCAATCCATATGCAAAAGAACCTCCTCATGAAAGCTCCTCCATTAGCATGTCACAGCCTGGGGGACTCCTATAAGATAATGACTCAGTCATACCCCACCTTCCTGAGTAGATATAAATTACCTGCCTACCATTTTTCTTCTCACATTGACACAGAGAGTACTACATCTTTCTGTGTTATACCTCTGAGGATGCCAGTCACAGCTGATGGCAAAACATCAGGTACTACAATGCCAAGACCATGGCCATACAGCCTGGAAAATCTACAACAACTAATGGATGCTAACTGTCTAAAAAGGCAGAGACCCTTTCTCCTATCTGATTGTAATCTGGCAGGGAGGACCCCTTGGGCAAGGGATGCAGTCACTGAGAAGTGAATCCCAGTTGGATGGGAAACAAAAAGTTATGGGCAGAAACGTATTTCCCATTGAAAACTCTGAAAATTAATAGACTAATCAAATCAAGAATATGAATATGAAAAAAAAGAAAAAATATTTTTGAAAACTTGAACCTAAATTGAAAATGAACATACTCCTATTAAACATGTAACATTCTTTGCAGTTTCTGCAATACACAGATGCACATTTTTCATTAAGGTTCTGGATTTTATGATAAGCAATATTTTTGCAAGTTTTTATTTGATTGTTGATAATTATTTACAGGCTCATCAAAATGTAAATTTCAGTGGCATTGGTGGTATTCTAATTGTCTTGTTTAAGTAATTATTCCACCTCGGGAAATATTTTTCACTGAGGATGTAAAATTCATATAATGGCTTTATTCATCCAAAGTTACAATATGGTTGCTCTATTCAGTCAAGCTGGAATTAAACTTTAATTTGCCATGGCAGGCAAATACTTTCCTCACACCAGCTGAAAATAAACCCCCCCTTATCCTGGATGACTGAATACAGGTACCTGGATAAAATGGGATTTGTTTGTCCCTCACATGCCAGGATGCTAAACCAAAGCTAAATCCTAATTTATATCCATAATGCATTGTCTCCTCTGTTTTCTTTTTAATATTTTAATTTCAGCACATCAGGGTGCATCTGTATGGGGCAATTTTCTACATTTATATGCACTCATTCATCTGCTCCCATTACTGCAAGCCATCGATACACAGAATGGGAACAATTTCCATGGAGATATGCAACATCTCCGTGTTCCAGTTATTGTAAAAATGCATAAGAGCTCCAGTTTGCTTATGGAGCTCTACTACTCAAATGAGTTTTTCATTTTCCTAAAAAGAGTATAGGAACCTATAATGTATAAACAATTATCAATTTTGTCTGCTGAAATAAATGGTCAGGCATTCCTACACATTCATTCATGCCTCTTCGTGCAGAAGCTGTAGATTTGCATTAGACTGCATTGGACTGCCCATGGAAATGTAAACCAAGGTTGTCTGTTTTAAAAAGTCTACAAATTTTCATCCATTATTCAGAATATTAAAGAATGTTCACTGCATATATATTGATGTTTGCTGTGGAAAGCATGCGCAGTGTGAAAGGAAGACAAATTGGGCACGTACCCAAACCATGGCCAATCAGCTTCCTGGAGCATGTTCACTGCAGATTTGGAGATATGTATTTCCTTTTCACAATGTTATGTGTTTCTTCCTTTAAACACCATTATAATATTAGAGAAACCATGTCAAACATGATTGCTTCTTAATGTGTGAAATGACTGTCCAGTTACCCACACAGAATCACCTCTGTACTGAACATGCAGAAAATGAGTGAAGAGAGTCATCACCTAACCCCTATCCTGTTAAGTGAAATTGGCATGTGAGTGTTTCTTCCCTCCCTTCTCTGTAAGGGCAGAACTATATTTTACATGTAGTTGTATGCTCCAAAGTGAGGCAGCTTTTGTCTTTTTACTTAAGGGAGCCATGCTAGGCCCATTGTTGAGGAAAGACAGCACAGATGGCCTGGCATTATTTCCCTCAGGGATATAAGGAAAACCATTCCCTGTCTGTCCATCCCAACAGCAGTGCTCCCTACTGCTACAGACAAGTGAAATGATCACCCCTCACAGCCCTAGAGAATCTAACATCTCATACAACAGAGGAGTCACTGCTTATGGAACCTTCACAAGCCAGGGAGCCAGCAATATGACTGGGCAAAACTTGTGGGGAAAACAGACCTATGGTGCAATCCTGGCTGCTTCCACATGGAGATCTGCCCCCCCCCGGGGTAGAACTTAGCATGCCCCCCATTTGGGAGAGCTTCCACGTGATACTGTGCTCTTTCTGAAGCTGAACATGGCTTGTGCCGCTCTAGGACTTTCCCTTTTAAGCTAAAGCAAAGACTCTAATAAAAGGAGAAACAGCTCTCTGGCTGCAGGCAGAGCCTCCTTGTGTAGCTCTACCCCCAGCCAATCTGGGGAAGTGGAGGTTAGCACCGCCTTCAAACGTGTGATGCTCAGCTCTGGCATTTCCCCCACCTTTTTAGGAGGTGGGGAGGCAAGAGACGTTAAGGGGTGTGTTGGTGCTGTCCTACTGAGCCTCTGTCTTGCTTGCTGTTGCTTTCATGGGTGGGGGAGCCTCTTTGATAGCAAAATCTGTTCAACTCTGCTGTTCGGTAAATTAATTAATGTAGAATATTTATACTCTGCACTCTACAGAATATGCCCAAGGAGGCTAACTTCATAAAATAAAAATATAAAATCATAATTAAAACAATAAAACTAAAACAGCAATAATAAAACCTACCACCAATCTTGTAAAACAGCAACCAGTAAGATCAATATAAAGGCAGGCAGAAAACAGGGCAAGGAGATACAGCCTGAGTCAACAAAAACATTTTGGCACAATGCCTAAATGCCAGTAATGCAGGTAATAAGCTAAAAGGTGGGGAGGCATTCCACAGGTGGGCAACATCACTGAGAAAGTCCCTCTAGTCATCCCTGGCAGGGGCACCAGGAATAGTGCTTGAGGAGAAGACTTTAACTGGTGAGCTATATGTTCCCATCTGTTACCCTCCCCACTCACTCTGACATCCATGAATTTTAAGCCACGTCAAGCAGGATTCTGATGAATGGGCACAGAAAGCTCTTCAGTAAACATAGTAGGGTTGCCAACCTCCAGGCGGTGCCTGGCTTTCTCCTGGAACTGTAACCAATTTCCAGACTACAGAGATCAGAGAAAATGGCAGCTTCAGGGAATGGACTCTATAGCTTCACATTCTTGTTGAACTCCCTTCCCTCAGCAAACTACACTCTTCTCAGATTCCACCCCCAGATGTCCAGGCATTTCACAGCCTGGGGCTGGCAACTCCACAATATTTTTTCATTTGGTTTGGTTATAACAATTATGTTGAATAGAAGGGTTTGGAGCTTGGGTTCTAATTAATTAATATGCAAATATACATCTCCGCACTGTAGCTTCCTTCTATTTAGGGACCACCCTGATGGTACAGTGCCTACCCTCCCAAAGTAAAATGTCAGAAGAGTGACTATACAGAGCTATTCTAGAGAATAACAACTTGAGATATTATTATACTCATGCTATACCCAAAGCAATGAAATCATGACCTAGTAGCATGATATGTTATAATGCATGTAAGAGGAGACAGACTTACTGCAGTGAGAACAATTTATCACTTTTTAAAAAAAAGTCAGGAAGACGTATGTGCTTCAGAACACATGATAAGCAAACAGAAAAAGCAAAGGTTCACAAAATGGCAGACCATTTCTGGGGGGGGGGCAGTTGCTGTGCCTGAGGCTTTGGCACAGGTTTCATTGTTAGCAGATTCAAATGGGATGCTGTCAGGGCAGACAGGACCAGGGGTCTTTTCGTAGAAAAAGAGCTGCAGGAGCTCATTAGCATACGGTCTACTAATGAGCTACTAGGCTATTAGCATATGCCACGCCCCCTGACATCACCGGACGAGATGTCAGAAGGGGAAGCAAAGGGGGGAGGCATCTTCAAAAGCCTCCCCTTCCCTTCCCCAGCTGGCCTGCGGGGGGGGGGGCAAAGAGAGAAGGAGTTTAAAGTTTAAAACCCTTCTCACTAGAGTTGGGCTACAGAAGGAGGAAAGACGGAAGGAAAGAAGAGAGAGAGAAGGAAAGAAGGAAGGAAAGGGGGAAAGAAAGAGAAGGAAAGAAGGACAAAAGGAAGGAATGGAAGAGGGGATAAAAAGAGAGAAGGAAAGAGGGAAAGAAAGAGAAGGAAAGAAGGAGGGAAAGAAAGAGAGAAGGGAAGAAGGAAGGAAAGAGGGAAAGGCAGAAAGGAGGAAAAAAGAAGAGAAGAAGGTGGGAAAGATAGAAAGAGAGAAGGGAAGAAGGAGGGAAAG
>NW_015168693.1:319474-339230 GCF_001447785.1 Gekko japonicus
AAGAGAAAGAAAAGGAGGGAAAGAAAAGGAAAGGAGTGAAAGATGGCAAAGAGATGGAGGAAGGGAGGGAGGGAGGGTCTCCCACCCCCCATCAAGCCCCTGCCACCCCCATGGATCCCTTACTTACCGCTTCTGTGCGGGTTTGGGGGACCTGGCTGCGGTGCTCTCCGGGCTTCCCTCCGGCCCCAGCGCTCCTGCGTGGGCCTGGGGGACCCAGCTGCAGGATTCTCCGGGCTTCCCCCTGCCCCAGCACTCCTGTGTGGGCCCGGGGGATCTGGCTGCAGAGCTCTTTGGGCCTCCCCCCAGCCTCAACGCTCCAGCGCAGGCCCAGGGGACCCAGCTGTGGGGCTCTCCAGGTTTCCTCCAGCCCCAGTGCTTTGGCACGGGCACGGGGAACCCAGCAGTGGTGCTCTCCAACCCTGCCCGGGATACCCAGCGGCGGGGCTATTCGAGCCTCCCCCCGGCCCCAGCACTTCGGCGCAGGGAGCTGGGGGTGGGGCTTGCCATGCCACCATTTGTTCTGGCTTTTGGGGTGCCGGAGCAGTGCTCCGGTGCACTCCGACCCCAAAAGATCCCTGGACAGGACACCCCCAGAACCTCATTTAAAGTGGGCTGCTATGTGTGCAATTCTGCTTACATGTGCATTGTTATCAAGGCAGCAGAACACCTACTCAGGCTACAGCTCTCTGGTGTGCTAACATCCATTGCATGAGCAATGGGTGAGAGCTCAGTGTTACGAGACAAAGGTGTGAGCAAACTTATGTCAACATGCAGGCCTACATCTCATTGACTTCAATGAACCTTATTTCATCGTCATATGAAAGTAGTTCAGAATTGCAGTTCCTATAAAATATCTCAGATTACACATATACTGTAATGCTTCCCCCCCCCAAAAAAAAAAGTGCACCCAGGGCAATCATTCTTACAAAACTTTTTTTGTTACCATCTGTTTTTAAGCTAATACACAGGAATCCGGTTTAAGAAGGAAGGCAGAACACTATCTTCATTGGTGTTTTCATGTATAAAAATACCTTCATGCGCATTGGACTGTTTCTCACACATTGTCCCCCAAGGAATCTTTACCCTTCAATTACATATTTAATGTACTGAAATCCAGTTCATCATGGGCACAGCACAGGCATGGATTTTTTATTTATTTTATTTAAGAAGAAGAAGAGATTGGATTTATACCCCGCCCTTCACTTGGAGTCTCAGAGCGGCTTACAAACTCCTTTCCCTTCCCCTCCCCACAACGGACACCCTGTGAGGTGGGTGGGGCTGAGAGAACTCTGACACAAACTGCTTTTTTTCAAGAACAGCTGTGCCAGAGCTTGTGACTGACCCAAGGTCACATCAGCAGGTGCAAGTGGAGGAGTGGGGAATCAAACCCAGATCTCCCAGATTAGAGTCCACACACTTAACCACTACATTTATGTAAGTAAGTAAGTTAAGTAAGACATTTATGTCCACTTTTTTTCCATATGGTGTCATAGAATGGTGTTTCTTCTCCCATTTCCTTTCTGTTTGATGCATGGGTTCATGTGTATTCACTGTTATGGGGATATGAAGTTTGTGAATGCCTCCCATATCTGAAGCATTATAACATTAATCATCTATGGCCATAGATTACTAGCTCCTCTGAATTCCCAGCTTTTACTTTTTAAAAATACCTTTTCATTGTGCACTTATAAGGGGCAAAGTGTATCTCCATGACACAGTAATTACTGATTTGTTTTAAAGGCTGAAAAATAGCCTTCTGGTCTGGTGGCACAATGGGAAAAATGAGGGCCTGAGGGAAGAAAAATGGGACTGATGTTGGTGGAACCCTAGATAACACGTACCTCCTGCCCAGACTACCTGATCACACTTGGGCTGTGCTATTCCCAAAAAGATCAGGAACAAAGCAGGTTTGGGGGAAAGCAAACTGAGGACAAGGAAAGGATAATTGGAGCATGATTAGACCGTGACGTTGTGAGGATTCTCTCTCCCCTCCGCTGCCAAAAGTACCATAGTTTGGTGGCCAAAATAAAGATGGAGGGAAGCAGCCCTGTGCTCTTATAGTATGTAATAGAAACTTTGTTATGAGTTCATAGGCATTGTTAATACGTTTTGATAGCACTCTCAACCAATTGGCCATTATAGCTGATTAATTCCTTGCCTTTTAACAGATCAATTAATTAATGTTTTATGTGAATTGGAATATCATCCAAAACTTCACCATAAATTATTGTTTAAGATATTGAACTAAGTGTGAGATACCATTTATTTGATGCAAAGATTATTGGCAGTGAAGAAAGGTCGGCAAGAGCTTCTAGTTGTAAAGCTCTGCAGCCTCCACTCAGATGATACACAGAAAACAGAAGATCACACAGTCAGCAAAGGGAATCAAGACAGAAATCAGACGATTCCAGCATTTTCCTCCCACCCAGTTCCAATACTGGAAGTCGGCAGCGCTGGAAGAAACATTCTGAAAACAACCAAGCAAGAGTAGGTTGGGAAGAGGCAAGAAGGGGCAGGGGTTGGCTTCTCTCTATTTTTGTTTACAATCAGACGCCCTCCCTGCTTCCCTGCTCCATTTACTTTGTTCATAAATATACCAAACTGATCAAGTTTGCCTGTCTCTTCCCTTTCCTGTCCCAGTGTGACACCCCCAAGCCAAATCACCCCAATGGCTGCTTTTAAATAATAAACACACTGGAGGACCTCAGAAGGCTCCTCATATCTTATCTCGCTTGGTCCTAAGTTTCTGTCAGCCTGTGTTCCCCACCCCTCAAAGGTGGGGTGTGGCCACCTGCCTTTCAAGCAGAACGTTTGATCCTCTATGCCCGAGCACCAGAGCAGACAGGGCCATAACAAACTCACAGGACTCACTGCTTATACAGAATCAAGGAAGCCTTCCCATACCTACTAACCATGCAAGGGCTGGTGAGTAGCAGAAATGTTATACACCAAAATTTCTTTTGAGACAATTGTTTTTGATGGGAATATCTGCTAACGTGTCTAGTTGGAAGAAGCCTCTGTTGCCTCATCTACTCAATGGCTACCCCCTCACTTCTCCTTCTGCTGCTTTTGCTAATGCAGTTGTGGAAGGACAGAAAGGTGCCAGCACAGCTCAGAATTATGGTAATTTCAAATATTATCTACTGTCGTTATTTTTAGCAATTGGATTCAGCATATTAAATATAGTAAACACAGTTGGTAATTTGGTTCAGATTTTAATAATATCTGAATGCATATTTATAAGATCTCAGTGAGATATTAAAATGTTCACTAAATATCTGCTATTAAGTCAGATGCAATGGTGGAAGTAAACTGGAATGGGCAAAGTATGGGGAAAGACTGTGGTTCAGTGGAAGAGCCTCTGCTTTGCATGAAGAAGGTCCCAGGTCCAATCCCTGGAATCTCCAGCTAAAAGGACCAGGCAGTAGGTGGTGTGAAAAATCTCTACCAGAGACCCTGGAGAGCCACTGCCCGTCTGAGCAGACAATACTGACCTTGATGAACCCAGGGTCTGATTCAATATAAGGCAGCTCCATGTATGATCATGTGTGCATCTACAGAGCTCATTGGTGATTTGATTGACTTAGGAAAGCATTGGTGGCACCATTTTACAAGTTCCTCCCAAAGACACTACTCTCACTACTTGCTTTCCTTTGGATTATGTTTCCATCTTTTTCTCTTCTCACATATGCACTGCCATTAATTCACTGGCTTCTTCTGATAGAGTTGCTACATGGCACACTGGTTGCCATTTTCTCTATGGGCAAAGCATTGGGAAATTATGTTTCTGTCATGGAATGCTAAATGTGATGATAATTTCATTTTATTATAAGAACTGGGGGCTTCTTAATTGCTTGATGGAGGCTTTTAAAGGAGGAGGAATTTTTAAAAAGACAGAAGATAACACCCTTGCTCCATGAGTGGTAGAATGCATACATGTGTATCATTTGTTGGTTATTTGATCACATGTACTTTGCAAGTAGATAAATAGGTACCACTTTGGTGGGAAGGTAACAGCGTTCTGTGCACCTTGGTGTTTAGTCATGCCAGCCACATGACCACAGAAACGTCTTCGGACAGCGCTGACTCTTTGGCTTTGAAACGGAGATGAGCACCGCAACCCTAGAGTCGGACTCGACTGGCTTTCGAGCAAGGGGACCTTTGCCTTTTTACTTTAAAGGAAATGTCTAGTCAGGCATTCTTGTATATGGACACTGGCATTGTATTGATATAAAAAATACTTTGTATGACGTGACCTTCAGCAATGATTCACAACTATTATAAGATTATGTGGCTCTAAATAATGTAACAAAAATGTATCACCTGGGTGCACCAACTAAGGCTCCAGCACATGGGTGATTGTTCAACAAGACATTGCAATGATGCCAGAAGGGAAGTGTGTGGGCAGGGAAGGAAACCAGATGCTGCTGCAGAATGAGTCAATCTAGAACACTAGCTTAATGAATACTTTAAAGCCATTTCCATTTTGATGGTATGACGTATCAGTGGGGCTAGTGTCTTTATGGGAGAAAGTCTAAAGAAGAAGATCTATTAATTGTTTCCCCAGGGAACGGGAGCTTTTTTAGGGGAGATGTTTGTTATCCAAGCAGACCTTATGCCAGCACAAATATGTCAATCCTTCAAGAAAAGGTTCTTTTCTGTACAACTGGGTGTCAAAGGGGTATGGTTTAGGGACATGACACTCCACCACCTTCCCAGAAGGCTCAGCCAAAATGGCACACTGATGGACCAGCATGACACAGTGTGTTGAATAAGGACCATGGAGCATCCCTGCCATGAAGCTTTCTGGGAGACCTTGGCCTAGTCACTGTCTCGACCTTATTCCAGCACAAATATGTCAATCCTTCAAGAAAAGGTACTTTTCTGTACAACTGGGTGTCAAAGGGGAATGGTTTAGGGATATGACACTCCACCACCTTCCCAGAAGGCTCAGCCAAAATGGCACACTGATGGACCAGCATGACACAGTGGTTAGAGTGTTGAATAAGGACCATGGAGCATCCCTGCCATGAAGCTTTCTGGGCGACCTTGGCCTAGTCACTGTCTCTCAAGCTAACTTGGCTCAAGCGTTATTGCAAAGAGAGCAGGGGGGCAGGGGACAGAAACCTCTTAAACTTCACTGAGCTGCTTGAAGAACAAGAAGAAGAGGAGGAGATTGGATTTATACCCCGCCTTTCACTCGGAGTCTCAGAGCGGCTTACAAACTCCTTTCCCTTCCCCTTCCCACAACAGACACCCTGTGAGGTGGGTGGGGCTGAGAGAGCTCTGACACAAACTGCTCTTCCAGGAACAGCTGTGCCAGAGCTTGTGACAGACCCAAGGTCACATCAGCAGGTGCAAGTGGAGGAGTGGGGAATCAAACCTGGTTCTCCCAGATTAGAGTCCGCACACTTAACCACTACACCAAACTGGAAGAAAGGAGATAAAAATATAGATAAATGTTTGCATGGTAAATGTTAGAAACTCAGACTGCAATCCTAAGAACACTTTCCTGGAAGTAAGCTTCACTTAATACAATTGAACTTACTTCTGAGTAGACTGCTTAGGATCACTCCATCAGGGAACTTTCACTGGTAGACATCTGTGAGATTGACCTTGCTGTAAATCCCAAAGCGGACCATCTGACCAATGGCTAGCTTTTATTTCCAGTTTCATGAATTACTAGAAAATGATGGCATATACCATATGGTGGTAGAAAATGCCATCAAGTTGCAGCTGACTTATAGTGACCCCATAGGGCTTTCAAAGCAAGAGGTGACCAAGTAATTGTGGTTTGTCATTGCCTTCCTCTGCATAGCAACCCGTGACTTCCTTAGAGGTCTCCCATCCAAGTACTATCCAGGGCTGATCCTGCTTAGCTTCCAAAATCTGACAAGATCGAGCTGGCCTGGGCCATCCAGGTCAGGCCCATATATTATATACTGGTTGGCAAACATCTGGAACAAACTTTGAGCCAAATATTTCTTCCTGGCAAATCTCAAGGCCAGTGACAAACTTTTGTGTTCTTTCCTGTCATTAATTGATACAGTATAATGTTTGCGATGACATATTGGTAAACATGCAAACAAAACATGTGATACCATCATTTCTGACTTTTAACGGTGAATATCAAGAGCCACAAAGTGATTTTAGAAAATGATCCAATTTCGCCCTGATTTTCTCAGGTGTACCTTATTCTTCATTGTGTGCCTGTATTTTGTATTACTCTTAAATGATCTCATACATATACATTGTCAGACTCCAGCACTGGGCTGGAATCCAGGGCTCTCTCCTTTTCCAGAGTTCCTTTAGTAGGGCTTGCCCTGGGGGAAGAACCCCAGAAAAGAGCAAGGAGGGTTTTTTTTACAGCACCCTCTTCCCGCTCCCACCAGTAATCTCTCCCTGGTTGTCTAAAATGAGGTCTGGCCCTTCCCTCTCTGGTTCTCCCAGGGTGCACCTAGGGGTGGGGCAACTCTAGCCTCACCCACTTCCTCTATCCTGGGGAGACGAGCCTATAGGAGTGGCAGGGCCTAGGCCCAATGGGCCGCTGCTTGTCTGAGATCCCATTACCTCTGCCTCTGTCCCATGAAAAGCCTTATAAGGCTCCTCCTGCTGGCCTAAGGTGGTCACTGCAGCCTGTTTTTGGCCCTGCCCTTCCACAGAAGCCTTTCTGGCTCCCACAACAGATGAGGATACAGCCCTTGTGGCAGGTTCTGCTACTTCTCTGCCACTCTTGTGGCCTCGTGCTTCTGCTGCTGGCTCTTGGGGGTTGGCTGCTCGCTAGCCCTTGCCTGCCCGGCATCTCAGAGCACCGTGGTGAGCTGGGAAGTTGCTTCTGTGCCATCACGTTGGGTTTTTGCGGTCCTTCCCTTGGCACTGTCTGGAGGCCTCTGTCTCCTTGGAGGTAAGTGTGGAGGTGGGAAGTCTGACCCCAAACACACACTAATGCATTGCAGTAGCTGACAAGGAATACTTCAGTCATTATACACTTGGAAGATTGACCTACTGATAACTAACTTAATTCTAAGTAAGTACTTTAAGGAAACTTCGATTTTGGTTGCTTTGTGGATGCAAAGCTACTTACTCACAAAGCAAATAAAGATTTCTGACTAGAGGGTTTCACATTACAAATTGATACAATGGTGAGCATGCATCTCAATGTGAACAATTACTTTACAGGCCCAGCTCTGCTAATTCTGATCATGAAACCCGGAATCAGATTAAACAGATGGGCTGTTGCTATTCTACATAAATAACTATGGCAATCAAAGGATCTGTTTGGGAAAAAAATATTTTAAAAATCCTTTCCTTTGAATGACCTGGTTTCTATATATTCCCAGAGATTTTCAAAGCAGGGATGAGTCAACAAAAATGTGACAATTCAGAACCATACTTTCAAAAAGACCAATTGTGCAAAAATAAAAAGAACTCCATAATCTCTGAGGCAGATCTTTCCAGATTAAAGTTATTTGAAAGGATATCCATCCTACAACCAGGAGAGAGAGAGAGAGAGAAGGAAGCCATACCTTTGCTGTTTAGGACATGACATCATGCTGTTATATAACGTCATTTACTTGTTGGCACTGCACTAACTTTTAATGTACCGGGAAAATCTGTGCTATCATCTGCTTATACCCTGAAAGCTCAGGAAATCTCAGTCTCTCTCTCTCTCTCTCTGATCTTGCCTTCCAAATATAAACCAATCACTGACTACTGATGAACAAAGACCAGCCATCTGTTCTTTAATTTTCATATTATTTTGTCTCCCCCCCCAATACCACCCCGCCCAAGGCAGCCATTGGCACCAGCCACCAGAAAAGATCTTCAGGACTGGAAATGAATGTGAATGCCAATTAAAATACTTAGGTGCATTTGAAGGGGTGAGGGAGGTTACTTCCTTGACCTTCTCAGTTAAACACACAAGAAACAGATATACATATAGTTGCTTCTGCAGTAAATAATTTCCCCTGGTATTATTTACTGCAGACTTTCTGCAGTAAATAATACCAGGGGAAATCTCTCTCTCTTTCCCCACACCCCCCTCATATTAATAGTTGTGAATTCCCATCCAGAAAGCTGAAAATTCAATTGACCCTGTTTGTTTTTCCCAGCACATCCTCTCGCCCCGCGATTAATTTGCCTGATGGAAGCAGGCAGCAATTTGTTTAGAAGAAGTAGATGCCTCCTGGTCTGTACATCTGCCCCATTTCCCTTTTCCTGCCTGCCCCAGGAGACTCAGCTTTGCCCTTATCCCCAACTCTCCCAGGCTTTCCCTCCTGTTTTCAATTTATGTCACCTTCACCTGAACTTTCCCCCTCTCAACTCGTGCCTTCTCCAGTGATCTGGCATTTGTATGGATGTTTTTCATTTTTCACTGACCTCTTGGGAAATGCAAAATATGCTCCGTTTGGGCAGAAAGGGCGGGTGAATAAAAAGACAGAAAAGGTTAGACTTGAGGCAGGGAGGAGAGATTGGGGGGGGAGTGCAGATGGATTGCAGAAAAGAGCTATCCACATAAGGTAGTGCTGAAACACCGCAGCCATGGCATTGCAACAAAAAGAGGGGAAATGGGGGAAAGAGACACTACTGCAAACATAGAAAAGAACAGCCCAAATACCTTGAAATGCCGCACAGCCTCTCTTTGGCTTGTGTTTTCTCCCGGAGTCCTTGCTGCTGAGATGGGTGGGTAGGAAGGTTTCTTTCTGTTAGCATCAGCCTAAGATCTCTCTAAAGAACTGTGGAAGAGTGAGCCCTGGCTCCACGGGGCTATGAAAATTTTGGTAGGATGTGTGTGTGCCTTCTCCACACAGCGGCTGTTCTCCCCCTGGGTCCTAAATACCTTCTGTCTTCGCCCCGTTCCTGTAACAGGAGAGCATAATGTGAGAACGCTTGATGAGATCCCGCCTGTGACAGATGCTACCCTAAGCGTTATTCATGACACACTGAAAATGATATAGGAATATGTGACAAAAGAACAGACTCCCTATGCAAAATACCCTCCTGCTGCATTGCTGAGGGCAAAGCGTCTGAAAATCCATCCTTTGCAGATGTTTTGCATTAAAAACCAAGGACAGTGGAAAATACGATAATGGGAGAAAGAAATTGCGGCTCTGTTTTGCTAGACTTTCATGGTAGAAATGGCACCTCTTAAACCATGACTATGAAAAGCAGAGAACTGCAGCCTACAGCAGAAGATGCAACCCCCCCCCCCCCCGCCACACACACAACACACACACCTCAGAATCAATTTACTAATAAACACAGTGTCCTGAAAAAACAAGGCAACCTTCATTAAATGTCTGCATTTCCTACCTTCTTGCTTCCAGTTGTATTGATACTTGCACATGGGCTGGGGAATTGCGGCATATGTCAGTTTCCTAATCTGAGAATATGCAGCCAAAAAGGGACTTGTGCAGTTCATGAATATTTTTTTTTTCTGACATAAATATCTGAAGTATGTACACACACACAAGGAAGACTAATTGAAATGTAAGTTGCTCGTGCATAACTGTACAGAGGCTACAGTGCTACTCCCTTGTTCTGCTTCTAATTTGACACCCTAAATGAATACTTAATTTGAATCAGGGCTGTGCCTCAGGACCTGCTCTCATTGGTGTTCTGTAACATGTGCAGCAATAACAATAAAAGAGAGAATCTTTATCCATGTGCAGAATGCCTTTCGAGTATAAGGAATAATTGCAACCAATTTGGGATCAAGGAAAAGGGCTTCCAAGATAGAATACTAACTGCAAGAGTGCAACCAGATGAATTATACCTGGTAAGCCCATTGTCTTCAACAGAAGGGTATAACTCTCTTTATGATTGCACTGTTATGTGGAGCTGAACACTGGCAACTGTTATTTTAGAAACTGAGCATGTGCATATCAAGCCTCACATAACTTTTGTCTTCTGTATAACACCTGAGCTATCCATCCCAATGGCTTTTAGCACCTATGCATACTACTGGATGAAAGTTACACTTTCCTTGGCCATTTAAAAAAGAAATCTACATCCCAGTCCTTCTGCTTCGACATAGTAGGAAGCTGAGGAAGGGTTGTGAAGTACAAATTTGGGAATATATGTTTCCCCTAAAAGAAGAATTTGTACAGGTGGTAAAAACTGATGATTATCACAATTATTCAAAATGTTTTATTGTAAATTACATTGTTAACTGTCTTTGGAAATGCGCAGAACTGTATGAGAGATTTCTCTTTGCACTCAATACTCTGAGACTGAGATGACTCTCCTGTGATGAACACCAATATAAGAGTATTATTGTCATTATTGTTATTATTATTTCATTCATTCATTCATTTCTATGCCACCTTTCTCCCCAACGGGGACCCCCAAAGCAGCTTACATCATTCTCCTCTCCTCCATTTTTGCATCACAGCAACCCTGTGAGGTACATTAGCCTGAGAGAGTGTGACTGGCCCAAGGTCACCCAGAGAGCTTCCATGGCGTGAGAGGGGATTCAAATACGGGACTTCCAGATCCTAGTCCGACAATCTTAAGGACTGGCTCTCATTATTTGCAGAAGAGGTTATTCGTTTATTTCTTTTCCCCATTTCTATCCCATCTCTTCAGAAAAGCTCAAAATAGGTTGCCATCACCAAAATCCCAGTACAGGTTTCACACACTGTAGTGAAGCTGCCCTTCTGTCCCTCCACATTCTCTCTCCACAAACAGCTTCTCTATGTTTTCAGACAGAGGCTGGATGGCCATCTGACAGCCATGCTGATTCTGTGAACTTAGACAAATCATGAGAGGGAGGAAGGGTTGTGTCAGTGTTTGGTTCTTGTGGCTCTTTCTTACATGCCCAGGAAAATGCTGATCACTACTTTGGGATCAGGAAGCAATTTTTCTCCAGGCCAGTTTGGCTAGGGATCCTGGAGGTTTTCTGTTATCTTCTGGGCATGGAGCAGGGGTCACTGTGGATGGGGGGGGAGGTATTTGTGAATTTCCTGCATTGTGCAGGGGGTTGGGCTACATGAACCTGGAGGTCACTTCTAACTCTGTGATTCTCTGTTATCATTTTGGTTTTCTGTGAACAGAGTTGACTCTAATCCATATTGTGAATGCTAAAATGATCTATTGATGTAAATGTAATAACAACACATCCCCAAACTCTACCCAACCAAATCCTACTCAACTGTCCTGGGAAGATTTATGCTAATCCTAAATGCAAATACAATATTTAAATTCAAAGTTAATACAATGTTTATTGCTTGTTAGATTAATATTGGTT
This sequence comes from Gekko japonicus, assembly GCF_001447785.1. Classification (NCBI taxonomy): domain Eukaryota; kingdom Metazoa; phylum Chordata; class Lepidosauria; order Squamata; family Gekkonidae; genus Gekko; species Gekko japonicus. The sequence continues at coordinate 330,723 of NW_015168693.1, forward strand.
AGTGGGTGGCTTCATAGGTACTGAAGTACTTTTGACCTCTACCATAACAGCAACAAGAGACTTTCACAAATAGGGATGGGCATGAACCAGTTTACAAGCCAAAATTCAGACTGAGCTTGGACCAGGAACCAATGCTTATGGAAGGTGCATTCCCCAAACATTAACTGGACTTTTGGTCAGTTTGGCTGTTTGGGGACAGCTGTTTAAACCTAACAGCTGAGCAGTGTGGGGTCCAGTGTTCAGCTGTTAGGTTTAAATGGCTGGCAGCCGTTTAATCCTTTGGTTTTTCTTTCCCCCCCTTTGAAGGGGCAGGGAGCAAAACCAAAGGATAAAATGAAGCCCCTTTCCAGGCAATCCCGCCCCCCATCTCCCAGCAGTGGTCAGCTGTGGCCAACAGAAAAAGGAAATGAAGACTTTTCCTGGGCAATCCCCACCCCATTTCCCCCAGAGGCTGCAAGAAAGGGGGAAAGAAAGTCCTTTCCTGGGTGACACCCCCCTCTTTCTCCTGGCTGTGGCAAGCCCCCACTGGAAAAGAGGTGTAAGGGAAGTCCCTTCTCAAGCATTCCCCCCCCTTCTCCGGCCTATGGTGAGCCACCATCAGGAGAAGGGTCGAAGGGAAATCCCTTCCCACAAGATTCCCCCCTTTCTCCTGGCCATGGCAAGCCACTATTGGAAGAAAGGTGGAAGGGAAGTCCCTTCTGGGGTGATCCCCCCCTTTATTCTGGCCATGGTGAGCCACCTCCAGGAGAAAGGTGGAAGAGAAGTCCCTTCCCAGGTGATCCCCACCCCCTTTCTCCTAGCGACTCAGCCAGGAGAGAGGGAGATGGGAAGCCTCTCCCCAGGTGACCCTGTCTCTCTTTCTCCCAGCCACGGTGAGCCATAGACAGGAGAAAGGTGGAAGGGAGTCCCTTTCAGGGCAATTCCCCCCTTTTCTCCCAGCCAGGGCGAGCTTCAGCTGGGAGAAAGGTGAAAGGGTGCCCCTTCCAGGGTGAACCCTGCCCCTTTCTCCCGGCCACAGGAGAGCCATGCCAGGAGAAAGGGGAAAGGGACGTCCTTTCCCAGGTGATCCCAGGCTTGCTGGACTGCAGCAGAATGGAAATGTAGGGAAGTCCACCAGCTTCATTCTGGTTTTATTGTTTACAGTTTCTCCCCCAATGGGAAATAAACAATTTGATAATTATTTATTTGATAACTGTGTGACAGAGTGTTGGACTGGATGGGCCATTGGCCCAATCCAACATTGGCTTCTCTTATGTTCTTATGTTCTTAGTGCACTCTGCATCTAAAATTCATCACCTTTGGTCCTATGGTCTTGAAGGAAATAGAAGCAGTGGCGTTCCTTCTATGTCTGAAGTGTACTTTGCACACGAAAGCTTACACTTTGAATAAAACTTTGTTGGTCTTAAAGGTGCCACTGGTCTCCAACTTTGTTCTGCTGCTTCAGACCAACATGGTCACCAACCTGAATTTTTCTTCTATGCCAAGAAATTTCTGTGGCTTCAGAAACATCAGTTGTTTGGATGAACATATAGTACAGCATACGGAATCCGTCAAATCTGTTTCTACTCCACTCTTCTCCCCAATGGTGACCCAAAGCGGCTTACAGTGTCATTCTCTCCTTCTCAGTTTTCACCCCAATGGTAACAGCTAAGAGAGTGAAAGGCTCAAAGTCACTCATCAAACATAAATGGCAGAGTGGGGATTTTCATATGGGCGGATGTGGGTGTCCCAGATAATAGTCCCACACATTAACCCACTATAGGGCAATTAGAATGGTTTCAGGGTGAAGCTGCAGTTACAGAACAAGTGACTACTATCCTGTATACAGCAAAGCTGAAAGGAGACTTTGCCACCACCTTTATTTTCCTTTAGCAAGGTGATTATGAGACCTAACTTAAAAAAAAAATAAAAATAGCATGACCATTAAGATAAGAAAAATATATATAGTAATTGTCCACTGTCTTGGAACTTTAAATGTCCGTTTATGAATTATTTGCTTTGAGCATCTGAAACTGATGACTGAGTTTTACTGACTAACTAGGGCATTTTTCATCCCTAATCTACAGGTGTCACTTGGAATTATTTCCTCTACAATTAACTCCTTAGTTTCAGATTAGAAGGGTACTCACAAACATCTAGGAATCAATAGCTTGCTGTTCTTCAGTGAAGCTACGTGTTTTGTCACATTTGACAATATCTTCCAAACACCTGCTTTTTCACAATTTTAACAACTTTGTTATTATATAATGAAAAAGATACATTGAGGATATGCTGTGAGGACTGGGTTAAAAAACCCAGATTATTTATTTTTTTATTCAAGATGAGTAATCTTGTGCCATTGCTCTTTGCTGAATGCTTGTATAAAGCCTATTCAGGTAACAAGCCTCAGTTAGATCCTCACAATAGCCTTTAGGCAAGACATAAACAATGTCTTAGTGTGATATGAATCCTCTCTGCTTCTGTGTATATTTTACCTGAGAGGCCCTTTGGTATGTATGGAAACCTTTCTGCTAACTATGGTATTCAGTTGTAAAATTATACGGTGACCTTCTCCTATGAAATTGTTGTTTGCATTTACTTCCTAGTAAGCTTGCAGAATACAGGAATAACTGCAAAAAAAGGCAGACCTGAGCTTGACATTTCATAGATACATTCCCAAAAAGTCAATTTCACCCACAAATTCTGCATTACAGATTATAGAAAATCATATCTGGGTCAGTCACAGTTCTCTCAGAACTCTTTCATCCTGACTTCTGGTTTTGGCGGCCGCATTCTCCCACAGCTCTGGGAGACGTGCGCCAGAGCTTGCGGCTGGGAGAGGGTGCGATTTTCCACACCACCCCTGGAGCCCTTGTGTTGGGCTCCCAGCCATGGGGTGCTAGGAAGGCTCTTCCTCCAGTGACTCGCCGGCAAAGGGGGGCTTCTCCATGCCCCGAAGATCCCACCGCAGAGTGTCTGCGAATGGAACTAGGAACGCACACCGGGACAAGTGTTTGGTGATCGAGCAAATTGTGATTTAAAGCAGTCTCATCATTGAAATGTGAGTCAAGGTTCAAGTGAAAACACCTGAAAACTAGCCGAAAGCCTCCCCTTGGGAAGCGGAGGGGAGGAGGGAACTCTCCCCCAACAAGAAAAGAAACAAACTTTGCACAGCAGAGGCAAGGGGGGGAGAACTATAAAAACAAGGTGGACTGAAATAAAAGGACATTTAAGAACTTACCAGACTTTTGTAGGGATTCTAGAGACTTTGACAACTTTTATGAAAAGTAAACAATCTCAAACATGGTGCCAGAGAAGGAGGCGAAGGACAAGCAATCGAAACTGAAGCTTCTTGCCAGAAGTGCCAGTCCAGCGATTTCTGTCCCTAGACAGGACACAACTGCAGACCTTCAATGGATGCTGACTGAGGCGTTGTGCCCTCTGCTGGAACAAGTTACGGTGTTGCATCAAAAGCTTGATATGTAAGAAACCCAACTTAACGAGACTGTAAAAAAAATGGAAAAAATGGAGCAAGAGATCAAAGAAGTGGATGTCAACACAAAGAAGCTTTAAAAACAACTGCAGGTGATGGAGAAAAAGAGACAAGCTGACGAGTCTCATTTATTGCAGCTGCAAATGGAAAGAGCAAGCTATGTCCTGAGATTTCAAGGAGTTCCTCAAGAGAAAGGAGAAGATTTAAAGAAGGTGATGTGTGATGCTATTGCCCCGGTAACAGATATTAAAGCGGATATATTACAAAGCGAAATAGATACGATCTATAGGTCATACTCTGAATTTACAAGAAAGAATAATCTGCCCGGGGAAGTGATGGTGAGATTCTCCAGAAGACAAGTGAGAGACCAAATCCTCAAAGCCACAAGTGGAATGACCTTGAAGCTTAAGGACAAAGAAATTAAAATTTTAAAAGACATTTCGTTTGAAATAAGAAAGAAAAGAAAGAAATTCAGAGACTTGGTACTATTTCTTCAAAAAAATAACATCCCCTACAGATGAAATGTACCCGAATACATAATCTTCAAATTCAAGGATAAGAAAGAAAAAATTGACTCTGTTGAAAAGGTACTGGATTTTTTGCAGCAGCATTATTGACCAGCAGGCGAAGAAGATAAAGAAAAAGATGACAGTACCAAGGAGAATGATGAAGAGGGAGCAGTGGCATCTTCTGACGAGGACTCAGATTCAGAACTTGGGGCGGCAGTCCCAAAAACAAGCTATAAGTTGAGAAAGAAAAAGGATAGATATTGAGTTGTTATTGTTTCTAGAGTTCTTTATAATGATTATTAACCATTTCTTAAATTGCTTTTTATTAAGGCAGAGGTGCAGGTGCGTTAATTTTCAGTACGAAGACCATGGTCGACCACATCCAATGAACTTTAATCAAACTCTAAGCTAGAAGCTAATTTTATAAGCATTGTGTATGATCACCATCTCTTGAGTTTTTAGTGGGTTTTCTTTACTTTCTCCTATCGTTTGTAGATCCCTTCCCAAATTTCATTGTAGTTTATAGAGAATGCAATAAAAAATCCCCTACGGGGGGCTAAAAAAAAGAACTTTTTCAGCCCCACCTACCTCATAGGGTGTCCATCATGGGGAGAGGGAGGGAAGGCGATTGTAAGCTGCTCCAAGATTCCTTCGGGTAGTGAAGAGTGGGGTATAAAACCAACTCCTACTCCTACTCCAGCTGTGAGTACTGATGATTCCAGGCAGGCAGTATGTGACATTTTTTCCTCTGCTTTCTGGACCTTTCATATATACCTGTTTTTATTCCAGATTAAATATAGCTTGTTTTCTGTTCTGCAAAACTCAAAAGGAAACAAGGCACAGAAAAATGCAGATGTTTGCAAAAGAAGGAGGACAATCCAAATGTAAGGCATGCCCCCAAAGGGAGGCAATCAGCAAGAATGCTGTCTAAGTAATTCACCCCTCGTATGCAAGGCAGAAGAAAGTAAGAAAGTGAAGCTGGTTATAAACTACAGTTTAGTGCACTGTTTTATTATGTTTTTAGTGCCTTTGTTCTTCTGATTTTTGTAATCCAATTTTTGCATTGTTTATGGCATGTCATACACTGCTTTGTATCGCATCATTTTCTAATTTTGTAATCCATCTGGAGTCTCAGTGAGAAAGGAGGACTACAAATAAAGCAAATAGAATAACTGGGTGATATCTTTCCTTGTTTTGCTTCACTTTGCAAGGATCTGTTTCCAGTCTTAAGCATCTGCATTTTGGGAGATTTTTTAGGTTACATTTCTTTAAAATGTTTTGAACCTTGTAAAATTCATGAAGCTTTGGCTAGAAATGTCACAAGTGTATGGTGCTTATTATGCTAAGATTTTAGATATACAGAAGGATAACTTCATTTTATCTGATTGGCACTGGAGGCACAAGATAATTTCTAGGATTTGAGGAGCTCCATTGTACCGGGAACTCGTGCCCCTGGAATAAGCAGATGGAGGACATGACCCTATTTGGAACAGAGGCAGTTTGTACAATTGATGTTGAACAGCCACTGTGCTGAACACAATCAGTGTGGCACCAGTTCTTAATGTGTGAATAATAGAAAATCAATAGAGCTACAGTGATCTACCCTCCTGAGGACTGATTTATTTTATTTACCCACCCCTGGGGAGAAATAAACTCACCAATATCACAAGGTATGTTAACACTACATAGGAGAGGAAGTGAAGGCAACATCAAGCGTTTGAAACGGCTTCCTAACTATTTTCATACTCCAAATATACAAGTTAGAATCAAAAGGCTTAGGGGGCACTACACAATATTCTTGCATCTGGATGCCTTTCAGGAACCTGCATGTTCCCTTCTATGAACAGTATGGAGGATATGCAGCCTGATCCTAGACAAAAGTCCTATTGCTTTCAACTGCCTTCAGTTCAAATGTACTTAGGATCATGGCCCTAGGGACCAACAAAACATGAATGGCTATTTTATACTCCCTGATGTGCAAGAGACATTTCCATGTTTTACAAGGAGAACCTGGCAAGTCCCCCCAGACCTCAGGCTGCTGCCATCCTAATTTCAAGCACATGCTGATTCATTCATTAAAACGTGCATTCATCTTCCTTTCCCCAGACATAATGTTGCACAGTGGGTTTAACTAAATTGCCAAAAAGAAACTGACATAAATCATCTGGAGCCGAGACTGGCAGCATCAGCAACCCGCATGGCGGATAGATCCCTGGTCCATATGGGAGAGAATGTTCTATGACACAGGCAGCTCTATGTCTTTTGCAAAACTGACAGGTTTTCATTAGAGATAAACAAACAAGTAAACAGAGAGGTAGTGACTAGGAATGCCAAAAAGAACCAGGTGCTATAATCGCATTAGAAATCTGCAACAAAAGATTGTGGCTGTTCGGGTCTGCTCCTTGTGTAAAATTCCGCCTTAAACCCTCTTTCTTTTGCTTTCTTGGATCACGGCCTGTCACAATTCCGTCAGGTCTCTCTTCCCCCACCCCCCTTCCTATGCTGTCACTCCTCTGTGACAGCCACTGAAAGAGAGAGAGAGAGATGCCTAGAGGGAGCTGTGGTGTTTTCCCCCTTAGAATCCCACCCTGCCTTGGTGAAATATTTCCATTGTCCTCCAGGACTCTGGCTGAGCCTCTGGAGTTCTTCAGTAGTTGCTTTTACCTCCAAGGCAATCCCTTATCATGTCCTTGTGGTGTCAAGGGGAGCACCAGAAAGGGAACTTTGGAGAGCAGAATGGTCTAGGCTGTGGTTAAGAATATGTACATAGAGAGGCCAGGTATCTCACTACAGAGAAAGGCCTGTTCCCAGGCTTCCACCGCTGTTCAGTGAAACAGCAGGAGCAAAATGAGAAAAAAAGCAGCTTCACTACAACATTGCTTCTAGTTATGTACCTAGATGTAATGTCACAACAGCACAGAAACACTCTATGAATTTCCCAGATCTCTCCCCCCCCCCATTGAGATATGGAAAATTCCTAGAGGGACACCATGACACGATGTCCCGGTATGTAAGTTGCATTCTACAGAGTATCAATTCAGAGGAATAGAAAGCTATACCCTACAGGAGTAAGTACAGCATCTTAGAAAAATAAAGTAAAGAGAGAGTAACAAACCTACAATTGGTGTGTCGGTACCTGGCATCCCTGTTTCTGAGGGGTGGGGGTGGAACTGACAGGAGCTGTGATCAGGGGTCATTTCCTGCAGGAGCGCACAAGAGCGGAGCTCCGGCAGTAAAGAGCCCAGGAACCGGGCACATGCAACAAGCCCCACCCCCTGCTCCCAGCAGCCCTCAGTCAGAGCAAGAAGCAGCCAGGTAAGTTGCAGAGCTCCCCCCAGCCCCCCAGTCCAAAACAGTCCAGTGGCACCTTTAAGACCAAGTTTTATTCAGGTACAAGCTCTCCCTCCTCTGTGAGGACAGATCTGCACGTTCCCCCCTCCCAATAGCTAGCAATCCAAAACAGTCCAGTGGAGCCTAAACAGTGGGGTTGCCTTCTGACACACTTCCAGTGAAGCCAGGGGAGGTGGCATATGCAAATAAGTTATGCTAATGAGCTCCTGCACCTCTTTTTCTACAAAATGACCCCTGGCTGTGATAGAGATGTTCTTGATGCATTGCTCCTTCCTCATGAGCTGCTGCACTGTCTCCTTGACTCACATGCCCCTTCACTCGCAAACTGAGAGGATGTATTTAACCCTCACCTTCCTGGTTACGTGGAAGGTGGAACAGCCAATCCACATTCTGGGGGACTGGCTTTCTGTAGCCTGCCAAACCTCATTAGCCAATCCTATGAGATTTGTGCATCAGAGAGTTCTACTGTCATAAACTGAGGATATGAAATCCCATCAATCTTGGCTTCATGTAACACCCCAGACTGCTGTTCCCAACCCATCAATCAAGAGGTAACCTTCCTGAGTGAACAAATGGCATCTGATGGCAGGGGCTCACATAGATGTATGTGTCTTCTAAGGGCAAATGGTTCTCATTTGCAATGCAGACCACAGCTTTCCTCCCACTCTTATGAGAGTACTCATCAGTTCTTTTGTAATGGTCTTCTCCATTCCACACCTTTGTTATCATTTACATCCTTCTTTCCCTTCCCATTATCCTTTATTGTCTACCCAATGCCCACATGGGCCTTCTTCCACCCTGCGTCTGACGTCTTACCATCCCTCTGGGCAGAGGTCATTTCGGGGGGGAACGCGGGGGAACGCAGTTCCCCCAGGTGAGGAGAAGAGGGAGGGTAAGTTGCTTCCTCCCCGCCTCTCTCCACCCCTGCCTGCCTGGGGCCAGGGAGGGCCTTGGTGGGGCTTCCTCGCACTCCTGCAGGCCTTGCAGGTCCACCGCCGGGCCTCTGATGTCAGGGTGTGTGGCATATGCTAATGCGTTATGCTAATGAGTTCCCCTAGCTCTTTTTCTACGAAATGACCCCTGCCTCTGGGTGTGACTCAAACTTTTATTCTGGCCATTTCAAGTTCATTTTGTTTATACGTTTGCTTTGTTATAACTTATATAAATTATATATAT
>NW_015168693.1:339331-350591 GCF_001447785.1 Gekko japonicus
ATATATATATATGCTTGGAAGTTTTAATTCTTTATCTATTTCTTTTGGATTCATTGGGAAACTCATTTCCACTGTAACTTTTTTTCCATCCACCCAAGTGAAATTTCCAGGAACTTCTGCTTCAGCACCCGAGCTAGGTAAGTTGTCTACTTCTCAGGTCTATTGAAACTGAAATCTCATTTGGCCTGTCACACTTCCTCTCTTTTCTCCTTACACAGTAAAAGCCCAGATGGAGTTTTTGCTCTTCCATTGTACTTCTTTGGTGCAAATTGTTGTATACTAAGGTCCATGCATACGGTCGGGCTTGCACGTGGTCAAGCGAACAAGCAAAGCTTCACAACCTGAAATAGACTCAGACTCAGAGGATCCTAGAACGGACCAGTCAGTCAGTCCGGATCCTAATAGGGACCAGTGGTTATGGGTGTGATGTAAATAAACCTATCACGGGTGTTGGCTGTGTTTGTGGGTGTGGCATGTACCGGCATTAAGCAGGCCCCCGGGCCCTGCTGGTTGTCTCAGTTTTCTCCTACCTTAAATGAACTATGAGCTGATTCACGAATACCCAGTACATTATACAAATACAACTGCTTCAACAGTTATTTGCTTTCTGGATCAAGTTGCTTTCCGAAATGTATGAACTAACACAACATTTATTTTTATTTATATATTTATGTTTGGATTTATATCCCGCCCTACCCCGGAGGCTCAGGGCGGCTGACAAGGGCACCATGTGCCAAGGTTAAAACAATAAAACACATAATATAAAACAATAAATTACAATAAAATACAGTAACAAATTTACCAAATTACAGTACAGATTTAGCCAAGATGGGTAGATCTTAACCTCCATGATAACTTCCTGAGATCTTGTCATCCAATCCCTGCCCGGTCACCTCGCTCCCTCAGTGGGGTCCAGATGATCATGATGGTAATACGACAGTGCATAGGGGGCGGAGGTGGAATGAGAGAGAATGCAGTAACAGCATATTTCTGGCAAATCTCCATTTACATGAGACTCTACACTCATATTGCTCACCAGTATTATTTAATAAACAGCCACCTTCACTGTTGCCTTGTTCTTGTGGCTGTGATTTCCCCTTAAAATTTCTTTATCAGAGTCCACCTGTTTGGTCTGCAATTGGCGTAAGAGACCAAAGTCACTGGGGAGTATTAGGTGTCTCTGGCTGTGTATTCATCTGTCATCTTTAGTAAGTCTTCCAGATGGAGATGGATTTTTATTCACAAAGGAGACACAGAGCAATTAGTGAGGGGAAATGGAGTGATTAATAATAGAACTATAGATCAAAGCCCTTTAAAACTGGAGTGGGGGATATTTATTTCTGCAAGTCACCACCACATTGTTGGGCAACATACCTGTAGCTGTGCAGAACTACTGGTTGGACCACTGGACTGCTGCTCCTGGACAGTTCTTACAATGGAGGGAAGTGAGCAGCGGGGTACCACAAGGATTGGTACTGGGACCAGTGCTGTTTAATTTATTCATGAATGATCTGGAATTGGGGGTGAACAGTGTAGCAGCCAAGTTTGCAGATGATACCAACTTATTTAGGAAGGTGAAAACTAAAATGGATTGTGAAGAGCTATCAAAATTTAGGTGAGTGGGAAAAAATGTGGCAAATCTTGGTAAGTGTAAGGCAATATACTTTGGAGCAAAAAAATTCCTAACTTTAAATATATGTTGAAGGGTTCTGAAGTGGGTAAGACCACAACTGATAACATCAACTCAGTGTGAAAAAGGGAAAATCTGTGCTGATTACTAGGAAAGGTATTAAGAACAAAGCAGCAAATATTGTAATGTCTGTGTATAGAGCCATGGTGCAGCTTCATCTGGAATACTATGTACAGTTCTGGTTACCATATTTTAAGAAGGATATTGCAGAGCTGGAAAAGTACAGAAGAAGACAATCAAGATAATCAAGGAGTTGGAACACCTTTCCTGCAAGGAAATGTTGACGAATCTGGGACATTTTAGTTTAGGGGGAAAAAAGAGGGCTAATGAGGACATAGTAGAGGTTTATATAATTATGCATATAGTGAAGAGAGTTGACAAAGATAATTTTTTCCTCTCCCAAGATACTAGAACTCAAGGGCATCCAATGAAGCTGATGGGCAGTAGACTGAGGATGGACAAAAGGAAATACTTCTTTACAAAGAGAGTGATTAAAATGTGGAATTTGCTGCCAGAGGATTTAGTGATGGCCACAGGCATAGACAGAGTTAAAGGGGCATTAGACAGATTCATGGAGGATAGGTCTGTCCATGACTCTACCAGCTATGGTGACTAACGGGAACCACAATGCTCAGAGGCAGTAAACCTCTGAATACCAGTGCCAGGAGGCAACATCAGGGGAAGGCCTCAGCCTCTAAGCCCTGTAGTTGGACCTCCAAAGGAACTGGTTGACCACTGTGTGAGACAGGTTGCTGGACAACACGGACTACTGGTCTGAGCCAGCAGGGCTTTTCTTATGTTTGTACAGAACAAGGTATAAAATAATAGGTATTTTGTCTGCACATGATAGCATCACTTCTGGTACAGCTGAACAGTAGTTACAGCATTTTGGCCATCTTTAATTTGTATTACTTTTATGGGCTAATGATGGGTCTGGCAGTGGCAATGAAAGAAAAAATATGAAGATGGAAAGAGCAGCAGATAGCTGCATGTATCATCAAGGACTGATTCAAACATGCTTATGCATCCCCAGATGTCTCATCAATTGCAGAATGTGTAAACTGTTTCCACTGTAAAGTTCTGTCTGTGTTAATATAATACTCTATTATACTCATATAGCACTTTCAGTGTTTTGAGTGCTTCACATCCGGAAAACACCTCTGAGAAGTAGGGCAATATCCTTACCCCCATATAGCAAATGCAAGAGACAGTAAGTAAATTCCTGGCAGTGGTAGAATTTGGACTGGGGACCTGCTAGCCAGGTCTCAGTTCATTTTATTAGTCCCTGCACAACACCATCTAGATCTGCTATATTTCTAATGGTTATCTCTCATACCCAAAGCATCACCTAATCAGCATGGATGTTTGCTTGCCTCAAGAAGTTCACATTGTATGTACAAGAGACCCAATCTTGTAAAAGTGGAATGCTTCTTCCTGAACTGTATAAAGTGTGCTGAGCATTCTTAGTACCTTCCAGAATAAGACTCAGCATCTCCTCTGGAAATAGGCTACACTGAGTTTTGAAATTGTCAGAATGAGTGGATGCTTTACAGGAGCAACACAAATGTTTCCTGCACGCATTAATGTACTTATGAAAAGGATGGATTTTCCTTACACAGTTGTGGCAAGATTGGTTAGTGGGCAAAAATTGCCCAAGAGCATTAATCAATTATTACTGTAGCATAGAAGCTGTTGTAATTTACAATTTAAAGCAGCTAAAAAGACCACACAGTGAAGGCCAACATCACAGCTGTATTATTCCACCCTTATATCACTTATTAATTCTAATGGAGGAACATTATCCTAAAATGTAAATGATCTGGGCTGTGGAGGTGTGTGGGCACACATAAATCAGGCTGTTAATTTTATTTTAACCTTGAATTATGTTCATGACATGTTTGTAGTCCTACATCTGGTTAAAAAGAGATTTCTTTGACCAAAGACTATTGGTTGATCTACAACTATTCATTCAGTTCAGAAAAAAATTCTAGTCTGAATCCCCAAGGTGAGATTCTCATTTATTTTTAACTCAGTATTCTTGTTTGCATTCCATAATGTTGTCCCCAACTTTCTACCATTCCTGAAACAGTGGTAGTATAAAAAATGTATGTATATTCCAAGATACCCTGAGTAAATTTTCTAAGTTGGACACAAATGGCTAGAAACCGGTGTTTGTTCATATGTTCCTGCGTATGTATGTATGTGTGTTGGTGGGAAATTTTGAGATGAGATTGGAAAGTAGCTCAGCTGCAGGACTGTGAAATATTAGAGAAAATTCAATTATGCTACAGTGTTAGCATAAATGTACCATCCCCTTCGAATTAAAAAGCTGTGATAGTGATGGAGCAGAATGTTGCAATTTCCTGCTTATGGAAATGGAAAATTGGGTTAATATAAATTGTGTGTTTTTTTTAAAAAAAGTTTGGTGTCACATTTTAAGGGCTAGAATCCACTGGATACTGTACCTAAAACAAATAACAGTGGTAAATTGTTGGTTTTGGAGTTATTTAATATAACTCTAGTCTAGATACATATTCTGCTGAAATGCTACTTAATTGATCATAGAAAGGATAGTTTTGTGGGATTAAAGCTCATTGGTTATTTAAGTACAAAGCAGCCTAAGTGCCAAATGACAAGTTATAGTTTTTAAGGTGTTGTGTCTTTCAATCAGTCAGTAACACATCACCTTGGTGGGAACTCATTTCCCAAGCAAGTAGGCCAATCAGACCACAATGTATGGGGAGAAAAAGCTTCATTTTCTCCTCATGCCATTTTTTTCAACCTCAAATGACTCCAAGGGATGTTATTTGCCCTGTTGGAACATATGTAAGCCGCTAACTAGTTTGTGGGGGCTCACTTCAAGGCATACATACATATATACATCACATCTCCCTTCTTCAAGCTAACACTGTCATCTTATCAACTAATTGTCAACATATCAACCGCTTCAGAACTCAGAGTTCAGAGGGCGCTAGCACTGGACTAGCTGTTGGGGATTAGTCTTTACCACTGTCCTATAGCATAGTCCCTGAATTTTGCAGGCAACTTCACCTCACACCCACTCTGTGTCTGCCTAATTACAGTAATTGTTTCTGCCACTGCAGGGGGAGCATCCATTTCTTGCTCAGGTCCTTTTTCTGATGGGAGTGATGCCTGAGCAACAGGCTCTTCACCTACTGACTCCTGTGTTTCTGAGACCAGGTGCCTGTCAGGGGAAAACAGTCTCTCCAGAGGTACCTTCTGTTCCTCCGGCAGCTGTGGTCTTGAGGAGCCAGGACCACATATGAGCATGGTTCACTTTCCTTTTTTTTAGTTTCTGATGCTGGCATCCATCCCATGGCTGTTTGTAATCCTTATCTTGTCCTCTTCTTGAAAAGTAGGCATAGGCGCTGCGTATCTGTCATACTGGGCCTTCTGATGTGTTTGCTGCTTGTGCAATCTGGCATGCACCCCTTGTGGTATTCTGTGCCTTAGGACAGGAGTTGTGCCTGGTAACTGGCTCCTCAACAGCCTTCCCAATACCATCTGGGCTGGAGCAACATCCAAACCAGTGATGGGAGTATTCCTCAGACTAAGTAGCGCAAGATTTAATAGCACAAGACTTAGTAGTGCCCTTAACAGCTGAGGATAGAGGAGTCGTCAACAACAGCAGCCTGTGTCAGGCGCCTAACGGAAATACCTACGAGACGACTGTGAGATGGGACCATTGATTAATGGCCGCCATCATTAAACAATATATGACTATTAGCACTTTATTAGATGGTTTTAGTTGGTTTTAAAATTGTTTTAATTGTAATTCATATGTTTTACTCTCTGTAACCCGCCCTGAGTTGGCCTTGGCCGGGAGGATGGGGTATAAATCTGACAAATAAATAAGATGAGTGTCTGTACCATCTTGTAATGCTTTCCGAATCATGTACTTGATGGTTTGAACTGTGTGCTCTGCCTACTCATTTGACTGGGGGTATCCCAGACTCAAATGCATTGGCAATACCTCAGTTTGTGGTAAGTTCCTTCATCACCTGACTGGGGAATGGCATATGGTCACAGAAGATTTATTCTGGTATGCCATGGCGTGCATATGTTGCCTTCAGCTTTGCTACTACAGTCATGGCCATATTGCCAGCCAAGTGAACAACTTCTGAGAACTTGGAAAAGTAGTCTACAGCTACCAGGTAGTTGCATCCTTATAGCTCAATTATGTCAGCAGCTACCTTCAGCCATGGCAGGTCTGGAATCAAATGCAGAATCATTGGTTCTCTGTGATTGGCTGGAGTTCTTGGCATGGCTGGCAGTTGCAAACCCAGTTCTCTATCTCTGCATTCATGTTTAGCCATTACATGAGTGCTGTAGTGTGTTCTTTGGATCTGTTGATTCCTTCGTGTGGTACATGCAGAAGTTTCAACATGCTTTCTCTAGCCCCCTGTGGAATGACAATTGTGGTTCCTATCATCAACAGTTTATTTTCAAATCTGGTATTGTCTCAGAGTGACCACTAGGAATGGGGATCCAGCCTGCCCTGCTTGCACTTCCTGGCCAGCGATTGATGCGTTGGGTCTTCAGGACTAATAAAAGCAATGGCTTATGCATGTGATCACTGAGCAGTGTTGTGCTGCACGGACCATAAATCACCCATTGCTCCATCAAGGGTTCCACATCAGCAGGCTCAGTGTCCATAGTGGCTCTTGAGACCATGTCAGTTATAAACATGTCTTTGCCTTTTTTGTATTGGATCTGAATGTCACACTTCTGCAGCTATAACAATGCCCTCTGCAATCTAGTTCCAATTGGCCTGCCAAAAATAGATTTTAATGGCTTACGGGCAGATTGGACTGTCGCTTGGGCACCAAAGACATAATGGTGGAACTTGGACATTGCTAAGGCAATTGCCAGAAGCAATTTTACCTTTCTATTTGTGCATAATTTTGTTCTGCCTTGGACAGGGACTGGGATACATACAGAGGTCATTTCAAGGGGGAACGCGGGGGAACACAGTTCCCCCGGGTGAGGTGCGAGGGGGCGGGGCACACGATGAAGCCCCGCCCCCTGCTTCCGGCCTCCCCGCTTCCAGCCCTCATTCAGCCAGGAGGAGGCAGTAGAAGAGGGAGGGTAAGTTGCTTCCTCCCCGCCTCTCCCCACCCCTGCCTGCCTGGGGCCAGAGAGGGCCTTGGCGGGGCTTCCTCGCACTCCGCCGGCCTTGCAGGTCCACCGCCGGGCCCCTGATGTCAGGGGGTGTGGCATATGCTAATGAGTTATGCTAATGAGTTCCCCTAGCTCTTTTTCTACGAAATGACCCCTGGATACATATATACTATCAGTCTCCTTTCTGGAGCAGACATGTCCTCAGGACCTCTTTGGATGCATCAGGATGGACCTTTAGTTGTTCCCTAGGATTGAAATATTGCAAAACTAGTGTAGTTGTGATGGAACTCTTCAGTTTATCAAAAGCTGCTTGGTATTTGGGCCTCCATTGCCAAATGTTATTATTGCACAAAAGAGTCTTGACTGAGAGCTGCTGTCAGACTGGATTCAGTGGGTACATATTGCCCCAGATATTGACTGATGCCAAAAAATCCTTTGGAGATCCTTTTTGTCAGGAGAGGTGGGTTACTTGGCTATTACTTCTGTTTGCTGTCATCCAGTCGCATGCCATTCTTACAGAAGATGTGGCCCATTAACTTATGCAGATCATGAGAGGAAGGGCAGGAAGGGTTGCATCAGTGCTTAGTTCTGATGGCCCTTTCTTATATGCCCAGGGAAATGCAGATTGACACTTTGGGGTCAGGAAGCAATTTTTCTGCTGGCCAGTTTGGCTGGAGATCCTGGAGTTTTTTGTCAACTTCTGTGCGTGGAACAGGGGTCAATGGGGGTGTGGGGGGAGGTATTTGTGAATGTCCTGCATTATGCAGGAGGTTGATGACCCTGGAGGTCCCTTCCAACTCTATGATTCTATGTATCCACATGTATCCATCAGGAACTGAATGTTGTCTTTGTTGAACTTGACTGACTCCCTTTGTGCTCTCTCAAGGACCTGCCAGAGCACCTCATCATGTTCCTTTTTGGTGGATGCTGCAATAATCATGTCATCTGCAATTATATGAACACCTGGGATATCACCAAAACACTCATGATTTTTCTGCTGAAAGACCTCGCTGGCAGACTTGATGCTAAGGGGGCAGCCAGTTGAAATGATTTCTCCTCCACGGGGTATTGAAGGTGTGTAACTCTGCAAACTGTTTGCCTAGGGCCACTTGCCAGTAACCATCTTTTTCATTCAGGATGGTGAACAGCTTTTTGCCAGCCAGGTTCCTCCACACATCTTCTACTGTAGGAATTGAAAAGTGTTGTTGCTTAACTGCCTGGCTGAGATCCCTGGGATCTAGGCATAAGTCTTGAATGATCCAAATTTTTTTAGTTATCACCAGGGCGTTAACCCATGCTGTTGGCTGGATCACCCTTGTGATGACCCTTTTAACCTCAAGATCTTCCAAGACTGATTTGAGGGGGGCAAGGACAGCATGTGACCTTGGGTCAGTCACAAGCTCTGGCACAGCTGTCCTTGAAAAAGAGCAGTTTGTGTCAGAGTTCTCTCAGCCCCACCCACCTCACAGGGTGTCTGTTGTGGGGAAGGGAAGGGAAAGGAGTTTGTAAGCCGCTCTGAGACTCCAAGTGAAGGGCGGGGTATAAATGCAATCTCTTCTTCTTCATATGGGATCCTTCTGCACCCATGCACCACTGATGGTAATGGTGGGTCTACATAAATATGATGCATACCTGGAAAGCACCCAAGACTTTCAAAAACATCAGGATACTATTTGGAGAGGTCCGCCTTCATAGTTGAAGAATGCAGTGCTAGTCCATGGATGCACCAGATCAAATCAAGGGCTGTGCAGGCTCACCTGCCCAATTCTTGTGGATTCCTCATTATCTGTGACCTAGAATGTGAGATTGTATGTGGTAGACCCACTCTTGCAGTGAGCCTTTTGATTCTTGCAACCCCAAAAGGCAGTTCATGTCACAGCTGTCACTTTACTGCCGTACGTTGCAGGTGTTCTGCAATGTCCTGGGGAATTGTGTTGACCTCAGCTCCAGTACCTAACTTGAAACAAACTGGTAAACCAGCAACAGTGACCATGCTATACTCAGCATCATCTGGACTCCTCATATGCTTAGCTTGCTCATGTGCATTGCACATTTTTGCAAAATGATTTCCCCCTGCACATTTATAGCCAGTCTCTCCAAAAGCTGGGCATTGCTGTGGCTTAAGGACACACCCACGTCTTTTGCAAGAATTACCTTTTGAAGTTGCAAAATCCTCTGCTGGAAAAGAGCGCCCTAGTGGCTGGCTTGCTTTGTGGGGATATCTGGATGGTTCTTTCCTGCATTGAACTGCTGGAATTCTGGGTTCCATACTCATTGCAGATTTCTGAACCTTGGTAAGGGCTTTTGCTCTGCAAATATCAATTAACCCAGAGTTAAATTGGAGTTTTCCAGGAGCTGTTCCTTGACCTGGATAGCCACTACCAGAGTAGACAATACTGACTTCGATGGACCAAGGGTCCGATTCAGTATAAGGCAGCTTTGTGTGTTCATGCATTCATTCAAAAGACCCTGCTATCTGAAATGCTGAAGACAATCTTGTCTCTCACCATTGTAAAGGAGTCTGTGCTGGCTGTCTCATCATATTGAGGTTGTCAGAACAGAAACTGTTTGAAAACAAAGTTTTTATGGGCTCACAATAGTTTTTGAATGCAGCAAGGGCTTCAGCAAATGTTCTGTTTGCAGGGTCTGTATAGATATTGAACAGAATATTATTTATTCCCAGTGCCTTGTCTCCTATGTGGTGCAATATTGCAGCAGTTTTATAACCCTCTGACTCATCCTCACCTTTGGTAACTTGTAGATACAGTTTTAATCTCTGCTCCAATTTTCTCCATTTTCTCCTAAATTCCCAACAAAGCTTAGCTCAGAGCAGGTCTTGAACTGTTCAGTTCTTTCTGTTGTATACAGAATTCCCAACTATAAAGCCCTTTTGCAAACTCTAACTTCAGTCACCATGTAGGTTTTTGTGTGTAGGGGTATGCTTACCTACGCAGCTATTACGCAGGAGGCTGGCAGCTTCAACAATATGCTTCTTTATTGCTTTACACACTCTTGGAACTACAACCTACACACACAGAACTAGAATTAAGTGAGAACCCAACCATATAGGCCTTGATGAGGGAAACAGAAACTCATTTACGGGGGCAGGCGTAATCTTCGTGGGGGCAGCAGGGCTTCAGCCCCCGCCGAAATTTTCAGGAAGGTGCTCAGCCTCCCCCAGGAGCCACCCTTGCTCCTAGCAAAGCAATGCCTCTGGCCCAGCCCCAGCCCCCCCCCCCGGGAAATTGGAAAGTCTACACCCTGGGGATCAATGCCAATGATAACCAAAAGGCTGCAAAATAGTCAAGGTCCTCTTTCTTTCTCCCTAAGGAAGGGCAGAATATTATTTGGAAGACTTGCTTGGTTAAATGTCAGTGCTTTATTTTAATATGCTACACATCTAATACCAGTTTCTGCATAGTAGTTGTTGAAGGACAAGAGGTGGGCCTATAGAGAAGCCTTCTACACCAGTTTGGTGTAGTGGTTAAGTGCACGGACTCTAATCTGGGAGAACCGGGTTTGATTTCCCACTCCTCCACTTGCACCTGGCTGGATGACCTTGGGCAAGCCATAGTTCTGATAAGGGCTGTTCTTGAAAAAGAGCAGTCTCTGTGATGAGCTCTCTCAGCCCCACCCACCTCACAGGGTGTCTGTTGTGGGGAGGGGGAGGGGAAGGAGTTTGTAAGCCGTCCTGAGACACATTTGGGTAGTGAAGGGCGGGGTATAAATCCAATCTCTTCTTCTTCTTCTTCTTCTTATATTGGGTTGATACTTCCTCCCAATCACTGTTATTGTCAGGTCAGGAGCTATCAGCAGATGAATGTCAGTGATTGATTGATATTTGGGGGTGGGAATAGTTCTTTTGCTTTTATTGAACTAAATATTGCTATTATATGCCTCTGTTCAGCTATGTTATAATTTTGTCCATTATCCACACTTCTGGAGAATTAATATCCTTTCCTTTGTGGCAAGTTGAACTAGAATGACTTATTTTGTGCACAGGAAATCTTTGACAAATATCTTGTCAGCATCACTTGCTTCAGGGAAGGGACAGACATAGATTTCAGTATTCAAAAAGGCTTTTGAAATTGTTATTAAGACCTTGAGAAAACATTTAGTGGGAACAAATATTTCAAAAGCCAGTCTAATGACAGAGTTTTATAGTACTGCTGTATACCACAGATTAGGAAATGTACTGTCAAAATGGAGACTATACTAGGCCAGGATGGTTACCCAGTAAAGTCAAAGAAACCATAAAGGCAAAAACTGATTCCTTAAAAAAGTGGGAGCATTAGCAAAACAAATGTAAATTTAGGATGGCAAACAAAAAATGAGAATTTGATAGCCATGCTGCTAAAACACATTTACACAAATTTCCTTCCTTCCTTCCTTCCTTCCTTCCTTCCTTCCTTCCTTCCTTCCTTCCTT
>NW_015168693.1:350603-359853 GCF_001447785.1 Gekko japonicus
CCCTCCTTCCTTCCTTCCTTCCTTCCTTCCTATGCCACATCTCCAGAGATCTACTCGAATCAGCTTACGAATAATAAAATAAAACCAATTAAAACACAGTATTAAAAAAATCAAGACATTAAAGCACAGCATTTGGGGGGAGGGAAGCCATTAAACATAAGTATTTAAAAACAGGCCAACTCTTTCAAAGCACAAACAATAAAAGATAAGCCAATACTATAAAAACAAGCTGGGGGTATAACAACAGTATAAACTCAGCACTGAGCAGTCCAGAATGATGTAGCTAAAATAATCATCAGGCCAGATGCAGACAAGAAAATGTGTAAAAAATAAAAGCCCTTCGTTAAAGCTGGGTAAAAGGGACCATTTTAGCCTGGTGGCTAAAAGAAAGTAAAGTAGGTGCCAGGTGAGTCTCACAGGGAAGGACATTCCAAAGGTGAGGCACCACTACTGAAGAAACTCTGTGTCTGGTCACCACTTATCTCACCTCTGAAGGTGAGGGCACAGAAGACTTCAGAAGAGATAACTTACATTTACACATCCTATAAAGGGTCTTTTTGTGAGCCCCGTGTGCGGCCCGTGACTGCCCCTCTCCCTCCTTTCTGCTAGATGTAAAGCACCTTCCAGCTGATTGACAGTCTACATGGTCCCCATCGATCAGCTGAAGACCTTTAAATCTGGCAGGAGGGGAGGGATAGGGGTGGCCTGGTGGATGGTCATGCTTGGGAGGTGGGCTTGGGGTCATCCCCGCCCACCCCTGGAATGCCCCCCAAATCCCCTTGCCGGAGTGACTAGGGAACCTGGCAACCCTGGCAAAGGGTGTCACAGCTGTTTTTTCCATGGAAAATCTCTGAAAAACTGATTCAAAAAGAGGTGATAAAAGTTGATCTTGAACTTTTCCAGATCCAGGAGCCACCTTTAACTGCCTGCAGCAGCTTGGCACTCACTGAGCAGGAAGCACATAACAGGAAGTCAGATGATATCACAATCACATGACAAAAAGAGATATGGCTAGAGTCTGAAACTGTCAGGCTAAAAAGGAATGCTCTCCACTGCTGAGTAAGCTTGTCTCTCTGTTCTGTTGCTCTTCTCAAAATGGGGTTTAGCACGATTCTCTATGCATGCCCGTTTATCAAAAGCGCCTTCCAGAAGCAGCAAGAAATGGCTATCAGTTATAGAGACATAATACAGAATATGTGTCTGGCTTTCACTCTTCTGGAGTAAAAGTAATAACTCTATATTCAAGGGAATTCCTTTTCCTATACTGGTGTACATCTTTGAAACTTGTTGGGTTCAGCTTTCCAGAGATGCTGTACTTCTGCCTTGTCTAGTTTTGTTTAACTTTTCTCCCCATAGGTAATACAATTCACTTCCTCCAATGCTTCTTCTCAATCTATTGACTGAACATGTATATTGATGTATTTAGTAATCTTCTACATACCCAGTTAA
This sequence comes from Gekko japonicus, assembly GCF_001447785.1. NCBI lineage: Eukaryota > Metazoa > Chordata > Lepidosauria > Squamata > Gekkonidae > Gekko > Gekko japonicus. The sequence continues at coordinate 352,053 of NW_015168693.1, forward strand.
TTAATGTAGTCACATAAAACAGACCCCTTGCACATTATTTATTGATTTAATCTTTCCTAGCTTTGCTGTACCCACAGCAGAGTTGCTGCTCCAGTCTGTTTTTTAGTTATTGATCCTTCTTTTATCAATACATTCACCAGCTGTGGCTTCACAACTGTTCCTACTTTGTAGCTTTCATAGTGAGTTTCACCTAATTGCAGAAGAAAACAAATTAAGAAATAGATCTTCAACAGGCCCCAGCTTTGTTGAAGAAAAATGGCATAGAAATGCAACAGCATTGAGTGTATGGTTCTAACCTCTCCGATTGAAACAACATCTCATGACAAAATAAAGATGCATTAAGCCAGCAAAATACTCCTATTATCAGGGGTCATTTTCTGCCAGAGTGTGGCGGAGCAGTGCTCCGGCAGTAAGAAGCCCGTGGTGCCCCCCGCTGCCATTCCAGGTCCACTTGCCCAGGTGGATGGGCCAGGGAAGGCCTGCAGAGCCCCCCGCTGCCTGGGGGATTTAAATGCCTTTCTTTCCCTTCCCCACGTGGGGAATGGAGAGAAAGGCATTCTAAACATGCTTGGGTTCCCTGCCCAATCATCTCTAGGTGCCACGCAGCCATGGGCACCTGGAGAACATCAGGCAGGGAACCCAGGCATGTCTGCCTCCCTGCCCTCCCCTCCCTTCCTCCAGCCAGCCCACCGCAGCGGGGTAACTGGAGAAAGGAAGGGGAGGAGGGCAGACATGCCCCCCCTTTCCCCTGAGCCTCTCCTCTTTTGTGGAGAAACTCGGAGGAATGGGAGGATTTAAATGCCTTTCTTCCCCTTCCCCATATGGGGAAGGGAGAGAAGGGCATTCTAGACATGCCTGGGTTCACTGCCCTGCCCTCCCCTTCTCCAGCCAGCGCACCACGGTGGGCTGGCTGGCGAAGGGAAGGGGAGGTGGGCAGACATGCCCCCCCTTTCCCCTGAGCCTCTCCACTTTTGCAGAGAAACTCAGTGAAGGGTGGGATTTAAATGCCTTTCTGGGGAAGGGAAAGAAAGGCATTCTAAACATGCTTGGGTTCCCTGCCCGATCTTCTCCAGGTGCCCTGCAGCCGCGGGCCACCTGGAGAAGATGAGGCAGGGAGCCCAGGCATCCTTGCATGCATGCCCTTTGGAAGGGGGTGTGGCATATGCAAATGAGTTATGCAAATTAGCTCCTGCACCTCTTTTTTTACAAAATGACCCCTGCCTATTATAATCATCCACTTTTCCCTGGATAGTATTCCACATTGCAGATATATGGCTTCTTCTTGCATTTTTATGCATGCCTTCTTTCGGCAACATGTAAACTAGAGATGGGGGGAACTGGTGGCACAGAATGCTCAGTTTCCTTTTACATTTAGCACAGTTATTTTTTAGTATGGTATATAGCTCATTTCTTCAATAATCATAACTATGCATGGATACCACATGAAATGCATTTAGTGGTTTATGGAAGCAATACTATTATTACAACTATTCACTGTGACATCACCCACTCCCACTCTATGACACCTCTGGGAGTGTACAGGATTAGCCCACTCAGGCCAGTCCAGGAATGAGAGGGAATCCTGTACTTTTCAGTACATTAAACAACAAACCACGAGATGGTCTATACTCTCTCTGGTTTCCAGACAATTTGCCACCAGAACCTCTTTTCACTAGTCCCTGCTTTTCCTAAGGGAAGAGATTCCAAACCCTTAGTTAGCATCTGGGATTTAACACATTAGCAACTCAATCCAGAGATGCACGCTTTTCACCCTCCAATGGTAGCATATGTGGTCAGGGTTAGGCACAAGACTTAGACTTGGAATTCAAGTTACAACACCAGAGACAATTAGAAATAAGAAGGATCTTTATTCAGTACAGAGTTTAGCATAGACTACCAGAGATTACAAAAATAACAAAGGCTAGGGCTGTTTGCCTTAACTAAACATTAATGATTCATAGTTACCAAGTCAGGAGTATCCGTCCAAAATAGTCCAAGTACCAAGGGATTGTGAGGAGAAATCCCATCTTTGCACAACCATGTGCTCCAGTTCACAAAGCAACTCTTTGTCTCCCAAGAGACAGCATTTAAGGTGCAATAAAACAGGCAGCAAGAGTCTCAGAGCTAAGAGAACAAGAGACTCGATAACAAGAAGAGGAGAGTCACTCCCATAGGGAACAAACAATTATACCCCAAGCTAATCATGACTAGCCGTGGCCTTTGGCAATCAGAGTAGCAGGGGTGTGTGGCCAATTTCTGGTTGCCATAGCTGCACATCAGGTATGTGTATAGATTGGCTAGATGTTTGAAGACCCCGCCTGCAGTCAGTTGACCCCAAACTCCAGCTACTTCATTGAGTACGTGACTTGTCGCATGTGGGCCAGAAAGTGTAGCCATAAGATCTGGCTTTTGGCATGAAAGTGTGAAAGAATGTGGGTTTATGGCATGGCTATTGAGGCCAGGTGGCCTCACCATTTGGCTTGCAACAAGAAATAAGACACAGCATGTTATCAAAAGACATCGCAGGAGAAGGCATGTGAATATAGAAGCAATATTTCTATACAGGGAGCCACCCATAAAACCGTCACGTCCTGTCTAATTAGTTTGGGATGATGGGATCTTGGAAACCTATATCCCCCTCAGTGTACTCACATCCCCCCACCATGAAATTTCTGGCTTGTGATGATCATTCTAGCAACAGCCACAAAGAGTGGTGTGTGTGAGAGAGGGAGTGCATCTGGAAGCCTATGCATTTTAAAATGGCATTTTAAAATTGCATTTAAAATTTGCGATGATGGTGTTGTTATTATAACATTAAGGTTACAGTTTGCCCCATGCCAAGAGCAATGCCAGTGTGAAGTTGTTCATGTCACATCATTATGGTTTTTGGGGCTTTTTTGGAATCTACCATTTCAAGGTACAGCTACTGCTGTAAGGCACAAGTGGTATTCTTCTGGGCATTTGCATCTCAGGGCAAAAACTTGCATTGATTCACTGGGTGCGATATAAATTTTAATAAATTAATGAACACTAGTGAGGAGTGGAAGTTTACTCTCTGCATGTTGGGTCAGCTAAGGATACAATATAATGCTAAGTTTGGTGTGCTTGGGCCCATTGTGACAGAAATGTTTTTATAATGAAGGAAGTAGTGGATCCATCCAGCAGTGTATTGTGTATTCGGTCTGCAGCTCTTTAAGATCTTAGGAAGATGTCGTGCCACCCAAGATCCTTTTAATAAGTTATGCTGGGGACGGGGGTCCATAGGGAAATGGAAAAAATTGTGAAATGTAAATTTAAAAAGGAGCCAGAGGTGTTGTTGTTGGGACTTAAGATGGAAGAAGTTAATATTGCAAAACGAACTCTAATGTGGTATATGATTACATCACCTAGAATGACATATGCTCAATGCTGGAAACAGGAAAAAGTACCAGAGATTTGGGAATGGATAAAAAACTTAACTTTCATGGTTGAAATGGACAAAATGACAAGAAAACCAGGAAGCAGAAGAATTTTTCGAAGATTGGAAAGACTTCAAAGACTATTTGGAGAAATATTGGGAGGTGAAGAACAACTTATTTAGCTTTGACAACTATTGATAGAAAGATATCTAGAATGTGTAAAAGTGTATAAGGATAATAGTGTTACCTAATAAGTTTAAGTAATAGACGAAAGATGAAGGGAAATGGGAATTTTAAAAAAGTGGGAGGGAGGTTGGAGCAATGCAGGAAGCCAGAAGAAGAGGGGGGAAAGATAGGGGTAGAAAGGGATATGAAATGACTGAAAAAATGTTATATTGTTTGAGTAGATGTTATATCCCAATAAGTTTTTTTTTAAAAAAGAGTTATGCTGGGGACTGAACATTGGGACTTTGTTGCTAAAGCAGTAATAGAATCAGGCTATGTATTTTGGGACTATATAAGGTCACAACAGGGACAGAAAAGACCTTCCATTTGCTTCACTTAGGACTGCAAATTCTTATTCGAAAAGAATCTACTGGAGCTCACCAGATATGTAGCTAAATATGGTGTTACACTGATGTAAGAAACTGCCTAGGCCGAGGGCATATAATCTTCCCCTAGCCATTTCCCCCTCTTCAATGATGGATTGCTAATCCAAATAGATCTGCTGTGCTTTTAATGACTTTCTGTACCCAGCCCACCATGACCTTTACTTCGCCATCTGCCCTACTATGTTCCACTTCAACATAGTAGGAACACCAGCTGGATGTGTGAAAACCACAATACACAAAGAAGGAAAAACAACACTGCCAGTGTAATGAACACCCATGCAGCTGTTGCCTTCCAAAGGCCTAGCTTGAACTGAAATGGTGGATGGCAATGCAGGGTAAATTATCCATACAATAGATAAGGTTTTAAAAATATAATGAAGGAACAAAGCCTTTAAAGATCAAATCAATACTAATATGAAAGGTTTGTTTTTTTAAAAAAAATTAAGTTTAGTTTGAAGTAAGAAGTCAGGTCAGATATAAAGGAATTCTTGTTACTCATGCAGATATATTCTGAAATCTAATCCCACTGAAAATATAATTTATAGGTGTACAAGAGAAGAGTCAGATTTAGCTCATCTGTCATCTGAAAAATGAAAGTTGCCTTGTTAAATATAGAAATTACAGTTTATGTAAACTATTTCCACGGTTTTGGTGGCAATGGATTTCTGGGTTTAGCTTAGTTTTTAGTCCCCCTATTACAAATTGTATTTTCAGGGGCTGTACCTCAGAGATTTCAGGGGCTGCATCTCATAGACCAGGGGTGGCCAAACCTGCTCACTGTAAGAGCTACATAGAATAAACATCAGATGTTTGAGAGCAGCAAAACATGAACAAATATTACACACACATTTTTATTTACAAATATGCAAATTTGCTTTTTCTTAACATTAAATGAGACTGCCAAAAATAAAAACAAATTATATTTATTTGTCCAATGATATTGGTTTGCTAACAATATTTATCTGAGAGAGAAAGAAAAAGAGAGAGAAGTGGAAAGAAAGAATGAAAAAGAGAGAAAGAAAGAGAGAGAAACAAAGAAAGAAAATAGATGGGAGGGAGAAAAAGCATGCCTCCCCTTCGCTTCCCCAGCTGCCCTGCCGGGAACCGCACAATATGTGTGAAAGAGCCCCATGTGGCTCCCAAACCACCGTTTGGCCACCCCTGCCATAGACTGTCCCTCCCAAATGTAGGCACATAGAAGTAAGGCTGTTTCTGCACCCGTCATTTCCTCTGCTTTCTCTGTCTCCTTTTATATTGTGTTCTGCATTTCCTCCCACTTCTGCCTCACATGCATCGGCTTTTGTTGCTGCTTCTGCATTCCTTTTTTCCCATTCCGCTTTCAGTTCACTGAATCTCTGGCTTTTCCAGATCCTGTTTTGCCATGGACTTTTTTCTTGCTCCACTTTCAAGTCAAGGGTATTTCTGATGCAGACATTACTCTGCAGATACTGCATCATTGCTCACTATTTTCCTGCCCCATTCCCACCCCTCTTTTTTGTTAACCCCATCACCAAGATTGCAGTTTGGTTTTTTCCAAACTTTGCACCTTCCACCCTCCTCTGCACTTTGGCTCCCATATTGCAGGGGTTTCTCATCTTTTTAATTTCATTTAAAAATGATAAATTGATCACTAAACTTTGTTTAGTGGAGAAAGAAACTATTAGCAAGGGATGCTTTAACAGTTTGGCTGCAGTTAAAGGGGAGGTGGAAGACAGGCTTCTTAGAAACATTTGAGAGCTTAGTAAAAAGTGATGCTCCCCCACCCCCACTTGTTCATTCTCTTTTGCTTCTTAGAATCATTTAAGAGCGTGGTAAAAACTGATGCTTTTCTCCCCCCCCCCCCCCCCCCCTTCTCTTGCACTTTCCCTCCCCAATGTTCAGCGACTGCCTTTGCCCTACATGTAATAATGTGATCTCTAGGGAAAATGGAATCAGTACAGAATAATCTAAATTTGGGGAAAGAATGAGAAGATCTGATTTGACATTTAATACCCCAGAAGTCTTCTTTCAGAAATATGTAATTTTCTTTCTTTTGTATCCTTGAATAGGTTCCTGGGAGTGAAATGGAGCGCACTGTCCCATAAATTATATATGTGCAAATTTTCTTGTTTTTAAACTGTTGGTTAAAAATGGCTGTTGTGCTGGTGTTTGCTCTCCTTGGGCAGGTATACATTTTTGAGGTTGACATAAGTATTAAGCTTCTTTTCCCTCTCTGAAGATTTCTTCCCTCCCTTTTCAGAGAACTGTTGGCTTTCAAAAAGGAGAGTTTCACTTCATATGGCTGATTGTGTCCAGTGAAGCCATCATCTCATGATGCTGGAGTTAGACAAGGATGCAGTCTCTCCACTTGGGCCTTGGTCCATCCTGAGCATGAGCTGATTCCATATTTGGCAGTAACTGGAGAAGTAATGGGGGAGATTGTTTGCATCTTACAATGTCATTTTTGCACATCATGTCCTTTCGTTTTGCTGCGCTGGAAGGAGCAGCTTTAACTGTTTCTCAGACAGAATTCCTGCATGTCTTTTGCCTGGCTAGGTTCTCCTTGTTAGAGTAGTAGTAGAATCCTCCATCCATACAGCTAGACCCCCCATGGTGTTGCATGTTCTGCCTAGGTGGTCTTGAAAATGCTCCTCCTGGACATAGCAGTATCCATTAAGAGAGCTGGGCAATTTCTGAACTTTTGGTACTGCTGAAGTTTATCGAGGCTGAGAAGCATCTGTACACTGCCTTTCAATGCTGCACAGTTTGTTTTAGTAATAAATTTGGCTCAAAGTCCCTCTGCCCAGTTTTTTTCTCAAGAGAGCACAGGACTAAACCTTATCTTTAGTGTGTGAAGATGCTCACTGGAATGGAGCTCACAATCACACTGCCATGCCTTATTGAACTGTGATGGTTAAATGAATTAAGCTTGTCAAAAATGGCTGCAATGCATGTCCTTAGAACCCCAATGATTTCAATGGGGCTTCAGCTAGATTCCAGTCCAAGTAGCACCATACATGCCAATAAGATTTGGGGGGATATGAACTTTTGAGAATCAAAACTCCCATTGTCAGATAATAGGACTGCAGTGAATGTACACTGAATTATGACTAGCATACTTGATAACCTACGAAACAGCAGCAACAGCAGCAAAGAAACCATTGCAGTGTCTAGTTCACGGCTGTTTCAGTTGTTTAAGATACCTCAGCATCTGCTGACTCCTAAATCTGGGCCTTTGTTATCTTGAGAACAGGCAGTTAGCCATGATACTTATGCAAAGCTTTTTGCTGGTAAAATATCACAAATACACTCTGATTTGGATGTCACTTGTAACATATACCAGTTCAAATAAATATCTAATACATTGTCTTGTCTGTTTATAGACAATTTTGACACAGTTACCATGATGGAAGTTGACAGGATCCTGTGATATGTGAAGGCCACTACTTGTGCTCTGGATCCTTGCCAATCTTGGCTACTAAAGTCATGTAAGGATCATATCAACAAGACTTTGGTGTCTAACATATAGTCACTACCTCAGGGCATCTTATGTCACTCACTCGAAGAGGCCCTAATTAAAAAACCATCTCTACAGGACTTCCGGTTATTGCAACACGCTGAGCAGAATCACCTCCCGGACCTCCCGGGGATGAAATCTGCACACCATCAGAAAGGAGGGGGGCGACGTCTTGCTACCCCCCCGGAGCCTGGTTGAAAGCCTCCTTTTGAGAGGTGGCCTCTTTGCCAGCGCAATGCTGGGGAATTGAGGCGCTTCTCTGTCCCAATGGTCCTCCTGCTGTGTGTCCGTATGGA